>NW_028186326.1:663601-905988 GCF_003343005.1 Rhea americana
CAGGGGTTGTCTGAGGACTCAATCTTATTAATTCCTAATTTAACTGAGAATTAAAAGGATGCAAGTTAACTGAGGTTCAAACTCCATGTGTGAAAATGCACTATTTTTACCAATTTTACCATCTTTTCCCACTGAGCTGGAACAGAGGATCTCTATGCAGTCAAGCAATCTTTGTGGATGAAACCTTTCAAATCTCCTTTGTTTTTCCAAGATTGGAGAATAAAGCTCAGATTTCTCAGGAAAAAATAACCCTTACTAGGCTATGCTTGTYGAGTGTACTCTTCTGGAATGAACAAATCTGAAAACCCCAGTAATTACAGCAAAATACTGCAAATTTGACCTTGACTTTGTCCAGCATGACTTGATTTTACCAACTCCTGATTAGCTGTATTTGCAGGCTGACATAATTTCTAGAGGCAAATTTGCTGTCCTGCTGTTGATAAATGAAGCTGCTACCCCTTTAGTTAACATGTTCTCCCAGGGGACTATTATGGTGTCAACAATATTTTGAAAAATGGCTGCAGAACTAATAAGGACAGAGAAATATGGTCATTCATATTTCATTCATCTACTTTTCCTTTGTTCCTTCATTACTTGCTCTGCAGTCCTTTTTGTCTTATCCAAGCCACTTAAMAAGGTAAAGCACTAGAAGATTTATTTTCAGTAGTATTTTTTCTTGCTTTGTTTTGTTTAGGCATATCAATTCAAGCTAGGATTAATTGGAATAGAGAATTGAAGATTTTTAYGTCTCTTTATTTGTAAGAACTTTTCCTGGATGATTCTGTATATTTATTTTTGTGGGTTGGGTAATCTCTTAATATTGGGAACTATCAGTACAGCCTACAGTACAATACTTTTGTCCTACAATTAAGTAATTRCATGCATTTTAGAAGGAAGAAGGAATATATTTCTTTTTGGCAAAAAAATAGTAAAAAAAAAAAAAACATTGCTAATATGAGAACATGCTTTTCGAAGTGTGATGGTGCCATTTTATAGTTGACAGGGGCCTGTGGGAGGTCATGTATATCCTTTGAAAAAGCCTTRTAGGACCCTCGGGTGCTCAGGACCTGAGCTTTGGGATTGACTGCAAGAGCCACAAGCATCAGTGGTGCACCTTGCGCTMAGAGTCCACCTTCAGCTGAGCTGTCTCGTCTTCCATTTGAAAAGTCTCCAGAGCTTGTTTTGTATGTAGCCTATGATCTCAGAAAAATATCTTGCTYTTTTATGAGATTTGAGTCYGGTTTGTCTATCTGTTCAATGTGCCAGTAAATTGAGAAAGATAGTGTGACAAGAGTTTGCTCTCCTCAGGCTTCGGGTCCCTGCTGTCTCRAACTGCTGGTGTGCATTGACTCATTGAAATTGCGCTGCAAGAAGACCGCATGGGCAATACCAGGAAAGCCTTTGGCAGCCGTACCAAACAAACAGCCAAATACACTGATAACGACAGAACTCATCTTCGCAAAAGACTGAACTTCAAAATTTAGGACTACAATATGTAGGGAGTTTGGGGAATTTTTGTTTTGCGGTGGTTGTTGTCGTCTTAACTGAAATAAACAAAAGAATGCCATTGAAATAAGAAAACTAAGGTTGATTCACTTTAGAAAGGGGTAAGATAGTAATACTGCAGAACAGCAAGCATTTTGAATGTGATGGTGAAAGGAAAACCTTGATGCAGCAGCAGCTTCTGAGGAGGGAGTTGTGTGGGTGTRAATGTGTCTGCAGCACCATGGTCATCTTTCAGAGACTGCAAGTGCAGAAGCAGATGAACTTAGATTTACAGTTGGTAACTGTATGGAGTAGGATACTCAATTAGCTTTCTAAGAAGGTCAGTCTTTTTTTTTTTTTTTTTTTTTTTTTTTTTTTTTTTTTNTTTATAAAATGCCATTTTCACAGGAAGAATTACAGGAAATCTTTTCCAAAGGTGCTCTCTGATGAAGTTTGGGGATGACAATTACAACTCCATATTCTTCCAGCACCATGTAATTCTTCACACTTGTGCGTTATATTAGGCAGCCTCTTTAACGTTGCAGACCGTTGCTTTCAGAACTTCTTTGCCTCAAAACTGATATTTCACATTGACAGATGAGAGCTGTGAGTTGTCAGCGTGTGTACGTTGCTTGGGCACAGCCATGTGCTTCGGCCTGGGGGTGATGCTTCTCGCTTGCACCAAATCAGAGGTGAGGAAGCAACCTGGGGCATCTTGGTTGATGTACAACCTTGAGAGAGTTGGGGCCCTATGCTGACACCTTGGCTTCTTCTGGCTTTCACTCCTGGCCTTCTGCAAGGCTCAGTTTTATATGGCTGTGAGGATGCTCTTCTGTGTGTCTCTGAATGGTAATAGTACTCGGTACTACAGTAATTAGAACCGTCCTTACTTTGTCACCAGTATGTTTTCTCCATTTCCACAGGAAACTCCCATAGGTATTTTCTATTTTCATTAACCAAATGAAAGATTTAACTATTGAAAATCATCAGTTTAGCTTACTGTTTAAAAAAAAGATAGTAATAATTGCAAAAGGGCACCTGAGAACAGCATCTGAGTAAATGTACRTTTTTTCTCAATTTGAAAGTAATTCTTAAAATGTTGTTGTTCCTTTGGGCCAGCAGGTACTCGTGAATTAATGAAAATCTAACTTCAAAGAAAAATTAGTAGATATGGCCTGTTTTTGATTTCCAGAAATAATTCTGCAGCGCAGCTGTCTCTCATTTGTGATCACCTGGCCTTTGCAGGGATTTGGCCATTTTCTTTACACAGAAACATGATGCTGGTAGGTTTTAGTGGTGGCTGCCTTCGGCGCTCGCGTTCAGGTTATACCGCGGGAACCCCGTGCATCCGTGTCGTCACTCTGGGTACAGTTGCGCCGTTGGTTTATTTGGATGCATAAGAACGATGCAGCTGCCGACGGACGCTGACTTCCATAGATTTAGACTGAGGCTTTTTAGTTATACTCTGTGTACTCWTGTACACAGCATATAAGGGGGAACAGCATGTTCTACAATTTGAAAGTCTTCCAGAGTCGTGCTATAGCTGCTGAAGTGCCAGCTCTGTAGGTCTAGCTTGCTAGTGTAGGAGAGAGAAAAAGCAATGGTCATAGAACTGCTTCAGTTTTTGCATTTATAAACAATTTGAATAAAAATAAACTGCAGATCATCTTTTCTTTKGAAAGTGTTAACCACTGCTGTGACTTACACTATTGAGTCGCTATGTTACACCCTTGACTTCTTACATTTTTACCTTTTCAAGACATCCTGCTGTTTTCCAATGTCAAATGCAACCTTTGTACCAAAATGTGCAAACTGTGTTGTACACAGAGGAACCTCGTAAGGCTGGTAATTTTCATGATGCAAATTTCAGAGCAAAATGAACCTATTAACTGAATTAGCAATTCAAGGAGGCAAAAGTTCATGGTAAGGAAACAATCACAGCTTTTCAAAAGATAYAATATTGTATTATTGTAGTCCAAGTACGTGCATAGTTCCTCTTTGTTTTCTTTTTTCTTTCTTTAAAATAAATTGACATATGACAAGATTGCTGTTTATATAAAGTAAATTAGCATTTTAGAAAAGGAAATAGTTCGTAGGACACAGCTTTTTCCTTGTTAGAAAGGTATGATTTCTAATCCATTGGAATATTGAAATGTGCACGTACTGAGTGCGGCAAAAAGAAGTTTGATTGAGTAACAGTATTTATAATTACAGAGAGAGTTTTTAATACAAGGAGGGAACATGCAGCGGGAAGAGAATCCCAGGCTGAAGAAATGAAGTGGTTTTCAGTGAGGACAATTATGCCTCTAATTTACATCCATTGACATCCTTATTATTATAATATGAAGCCATTACAAGGTTCTTTAGCCAGTGYGTCGTTAGTATTTGTCTTCAGTCATCACTAGAGTCTGATTCTGAAAACACGTTCTTGTTAACACAAAGACTTCATTCTTTGAAGATACTTCAACATATTGAAATGACTGTTGAATTTTTGGATAACACGATGAATTAATTACAAGCTGTAGGATAAAATCCTGATGTGATGTTACTACTGTTTGTCTCTTTAGAGAGGTTAACTCATTGTCAACCTGTGCGTTATGAGTTTTATTGGTTAGTTTGCCACTTTCAGCACCTCAAGATGGTAAAATCCTGTTGGTTTTAGTCTGGCACAATTAGGTTTCAATTCTTGACTGCAGTAACAGACATTGGAGTAATGCARATAACATCAGACTGTACAGATACTCATTTTAAGGATCCTTAACACTTGCTTATTCATTCTGTTGCTAATTTGCTAAATTCCGTAGGAGGTAAAATATTGCATAGATTTGTAGACTCATGTAAGCTGGCAGGGATCTCTGGAGGTCTTCAGTGCCAGCCCCCAGCTGTAAGCAGGTCCACGTAGAACAGGTCATTCAGGGCCTTGTCTAGCTGGGTTTTGAGCATCTCCAAGGGTAGAGATTCTTCAGCCTCTCWGGACCCCTCATTAGTGGTTGACCATCCGCCTACTAAAACTTTGTTTCTGTCACAGGTGCTGGACGAGATATTTGCCTTTGAATTTCAGGAGGCTGCTGTTAGCCCATTTCTCCATCCTGTCCAAGTCTCTGTGAGCAGCAGCCTTGCAGTCCTTTGTACCAACCACCACCCAGTCTGATGCTGTCTGCAGGCTTGCAAGGAGTGTACCTCATCCCGTTGTTCTGGTCATCAGTAGACACTTTGAACATTTTTAGCCCCAGTATTGGTTCTTGAGGAATGCCACTAGTAACCAGCTGCCTGCTGGGATTTGTACTGGTGGTAAGCAACCACATTTTGAGTCCAGAGGTCCATCCAATTTTCCACTCACTTTTTTTCTTACTTAAATAGTCAACGTCTTGCCAGTTTGGCTCTAAGGATTCTATGGGAGACTATTTTTCTGTTCACTTTGGGTTTTTTTAGGATACATAATTTCTGTTCTTCAGAGTTAATGTGTGTTTGTTTAGATTCCTGTAATGATCAAGAAAACACCACTATTTTCTTCTTTTTTGTTCACAAGCCTCAGGAAGCCAGGCCTTTTATGCACTACTCCAGTTCCTGGAGTYATATAATACTGTGCTTTTTTCATATTTCTCATTAGGAAAGTTTCTAGGCCTAGCAGTTGAGGAAACATTTGACATGTGAACCAGAGAGCAGAAGTAAAGGCAATCTTTAATCTCAAATGTATTACTTTCAAGCCAACTGTAAGCTTCTTGGATTTTTTTTGAGGCATATAGTACTCATTTCCAGGCTTTGGACGCGGTCTTTCCCATGAAGGTCTAAAGTTTCTGTGGCTGAACGCCAGACTTTGGTAAGCCAGTGTGAGAGTACATCTGGGTGCTGTGGGTGGGTGTTCACCCTCGGACTGCGGTGCAGGCAAAACGCAACGTGACCTGCGTGCTCAGAAATGCCTTTCCATAGTAATGCAGTTCTCCCAGAGTGTGGTTTTTAAGCAGAGCTACCTGTTCAAAAACTGCATTTTTACTTCCACCATGTTGTCCTTATTTAGAGGTTAGGATGTTCAAATAAGAGAAAGTCRGAAAAGAAATAATAAAAAGTAGCCAGTGTTGTCTGCCCAGGCTTTTTTCATGATCCCATCAACACAAAGATGAAACAAGTGGTTATTGCTAGGAAGTGTACGTGTACATATGTGTACATAGGTTTCATATGCTAGGTACTACATCTTGCGAACGGGGAATAGGAGGTGGGTGAGGATCTCAAAGCTGGTTTTGTGTCTGTTCTATCAAAGTAACATATAAAATATTTCAGTAATTTGTCAGTATAGATTTAAGGCAGTACTGTGTATTTGTTTGCAGTAAAAGAACAAGGCTACTGAGAAGTCATCCTTAGGCTGAGATTGAAAAAGCTGATATGATTTGATGCAATGAGGATATTCTACATTAGATTCTTTTGGATGCAATTGTGTTAAATGACTACTTACTAGCTCAGAAAAATTGATACCCCTAGCGAAATAGAGAGGACATGTTTTTAAGAAAATCTAGGTGTATATTGTTACAGATTTTTAGAAGTGCCCAGTTTCAATAGGAAGTACAGAAATATTCTGTGCTCATTCAATTCTGAATAATTATTGCTAAACTTTAGTTACAAAAGAGGGAGCTGACAGTTACTCATGCGTTTTTTTTTAATTGCACTACAGCCATGTAGTATACCAGTGACGTTTGTGTACRCAGCGTTGTGGCGCTACGGAATGCACCATTATTGCTGATGTTAAAGTGCAATGTATCAAAAAACAAAAGCTGTTTATGGAATGGCACAGTTCAGTTCATTGCATTATTTCATACAAAGAAATATTTATAGCTGCTGGACAGGGAATATTAGCACCATGTCTCTGTTGTTTGCCTGTCAAGAAGCTGTTGCCTGAGCAAAAAACCAGAAGTATCTGAGAACAAAATTTAAGTATTCTTGATGTCTCCTCAGCAGTCTTTGGTCTTCTTGTTTCTTACTTGATTTTTATAAGGATTTTCATTCAAATACTGGTTTGATGAGCTATCGCTTGGTTGACCCAAGCTGTCTTATAACCACACCAAATCTCAGGACACTGTTTTTAATACAACCAGCAGAAAACTGTGCTGTGCTCATTAATAGTGGTTGATTTTGTTTTGTTTTGTTTTTTTTGTTTTTGTTTTTTGTTTTTTTTTTTTTACCACCCTGTCTCTTCTCTGTAGTTCCTTATTTAAAACTTAAAGCTAGTTGCTTTCTTTCTCTGGAGGCAGCATGGTCCAGGTGAGTTGCTCTGTGGAGAGAGCAGGCTGGAAGCAGCTACTTTATCATCCTGACACCACGGTGGTCACTCGCACTACACCGAGCAMAAGCTGAAAAGGAGGGGGGTAGGATTATTTTATTTTTTTTTTTTTTAACAGCTTCCTGCAACTAAGTAAGCATGGGGTCATTAATTACAGTGGGGAGAAATCAATTCATTCTGGAGTTCCAGGAATGATTTTTTTAAGTGCAGAAAAGATGTTAATCACAGTAATGATAGTAGGAAAAATTTATTTAGTGCTGCTAGCTGCTGGAATAAACAGTAATGTGCAATGTTTATCACTCAGTCTATCATTCAGTAGTTTTCTGTCTTTTTCTCTCTCTTTCTCCACGGTGTGATATTTTTGTGTTTCAAAACAAAGGCTTTCACTCCTTTCAATTTGAACATTTAAACCGTGCTGAATACAAATTCAACCCTAAATGTCAGTCAGCCTAATAAATACCTAGCTTCTTTCGGAGTAAAATGGTACTGTATTGTTTTCTGAAAGGCCCTTAAAAATACACTCTAATTTCAGGGGAAATAAGATAGCTGTGATTTTCCTGCTAGCCAGTTTTGCAAGAGACACAAACATTTAACTCGGTTATGCTCTCAGTTTGCTCACCTTCCGTTCTCCAGATCTAATGGCGCTCTAAGCGTGGTGATATTTCTGTTCTCTAAACTTGCTTTGTTTCTTTCTCCACTGTGCATTTATAAAAGCAAAAGGGTTTGGCAATAATCATCTTYCAAAAACTAGCTAGAATTCTCTTTTTCTCGACTTCCTCAACTCCACAGCACCCCACAGGGCAAAGTCAGGCGAGGAAATACTGGCTGCTCCGGAGGGTCCCCACTGTGCCCATCTCYGCCAAGTCCATAGTGCAGAATAGAGGTCCGCAGAAGAACCCAGGTGCCTGCATATGCCTTGAAGGAGCTGTAAGTTCAGGAACTGAAATGCTTTGTCAATAATCATTCTTTCAGATGATGATATACATATATGTATACACCATGACTCAGTTCTCCTCTGAGTTTTTAAGCAGGGGTTTAGTATGTAGTGGCTGGAATCAGTGAAGAATAAGGACTTTGTTTCTCTGCTGTAAATCGGGAATATTTCCACTGAAGCAACCCTTTGCTGAAGTCCTTCCAAACCCTGGGATGTATCAGGAGGAAGATTTTCAGCTAAGATGGCCTATGGATAGACAAGGTAGATACAACTAATCTTCTTTAGCAAAAAGTTAATGGAGAATAAAAAACAGATTGGAAAATATGAAACCTGCAAGAGTTATCTGTTGAAACTGATAAATTGGCAGCAATGAATCTAGGTTCAGTTATGATTTCCAGGGTGGGATTAATAGACAAGCATGGCAAAAATGATTTCTAGCTATCTGGAAATAAGCTAATGGAAACATTTTTCTCAGCAAATGCCGTGACTGCTTACCCTTCAAAACAGTGTATTGTCCTCTGGCTGTAAACCTACTGTCTGCATGTGTGCCAGCCTCTGTTTCTCTTAAATTTTGTTTTTGTGCTCCTTATTTAAAGTTACAGGCAGGGGACTTTATGAATCTAGGCCTGTTAGTGGGATGGATCTCTAGCAATGCATGTAGAAGACAACGTGCAATAGAAGAAAAGAATGATTTGGCATTTCTTTTTAAAATCCCTGGCAGTCTGCAGATGTTAATTTGGCAAATCTTAACACCTGAATAATACTTCTCCAAGTACTTTAAAAGACTAAGAGATGCGTTAGCAAGATCTGGGCCATTAAAATAGTTAACTCAACATTTTTAATATTTTAATGGTAGACTCTATCCTTCAGCAGAGAAGGATAGATAAAATTCTATTACCTATTCAAAATACTATGTCCTGTTCTCCGTTACAGACTCATGCAGATGCTAATCAATCATGTTCTTTTGTAGGACCTCAGGAAGTTTAAAGGTCATTTGGTTGATGGAAGTGCTTGGGGTGATTACTTCTAGTTTGCTTATTCTGCACTTTTTTTTATAAAACAATAACATTTTATGCCCAGTAAGCTCTATTACTCCTCATTTGTTTGTAATGCTTCACTTCACRCGCAGGTGCCAGGTACCTGGGTTATTATTCATTTTTGAAAAATGCTTAGCACTGTTCCTTCCATTTAGCTACTGCAACAAATAGATTCTGATTAATCATCCTCAGCCCTCGCACCTTCCTGGATGGGAGCTGGGAGCGGAGCGCGGCACCGCGGTTGAGCAGTGACCACAAGGCTGATGCTGCTCCCGGGGTCTCACGGTCCCAGCAGGAGCCTGCTGGCAGCACTGTGGGGAGAGGCAGCTGTCTTCTCACTGGTATAGATGCATTTCCCCTGAGGAAAATGGAGTATGTATTAAAAGTCTTGTTTTTGTATGGGTGTCATCTATGATAAAAACAAACAAAACTTAATGGAAGGATATGAGAGTATGATTTGGAACATATTCAATCAGAAAAGTTTTATATGTATTGTAGCTTATTAAATATAATACAGCCTCTTTAAGTTACGTATTGGAATATTTCCAATGATAYAATTCACCAGCATGTAGCTGTTTCTTCTTTAAATGTACACAAATAGTGAACAYAACACTAAATTACTGAACTGAGATTCTAAGTATTAAACACATCTTGTCTCTAAGCACCTTTGGAAAGGCTTCTACCTCCCTGCAGGTCAAGACAAGAAGTGAGAAATGGCAGGCAGGAGATGTTGGGTGGTCTAATAAGAAGAATTGGAAAYGTTTAGGTTGAGGCACAGCTGGAGGTGGTCTCCTAGCAGAAGGCCTCTGTGGGAGTACAGCTGAGCGTAAAGCTTGAAGAGTATGGTGAGGCTGGAGGGGCTTGAAAGCCTCGGGGCTCAGGCGTCCAGGGCACGCGTCACTGCGAGGCGTTCTTGCGCTGGCCTCACGACCTTGAGGCAGGAGAGTATTTAGCTCTCATAGAGGCGAACAAAGTACGAGAGGTAGCTGACTTGGAAGCTGMGACATCCTAGGATAAGTTAAATAGCAAAAAGGACATTTAAACTTACTTGGCTTTAGATTTTGAGTGTGTTTMTGGGGGTTGTCATTTGAGAAGGCTGCAGCTATAGGAATCTTATGCCCAGAAATGGGGACCAAAATGCAGGCACAAAATTGTTTTCCTAGTTAGAATAAGTGAGAYTGGTCATACGAGGTTAGGTAATACYGTTAGCTCCAGAGGCTTCTCAAGCGACAGTAAGGACAGAGGACCTTGTGCTGCTGTTATGGGTAACAGAACAGTTTGAGAACTTGGCTCCATTTATTTCCACTGTTTCTGSCTGAGTTCTCTTTAGTTCATTTGTTTATAAGTGGAAGTGTTAATTGGGTAAATAAGGTGAGGAATGAGGATAAAATGAGCAAGCCAGGTGTAAATGAAAGGAATAAGTCTCTTAAATATGGTCTGTGTTAAGATGGCTAATACATTACATCGCAGTAATAGAAGCGGTCAGAGTTGGTTGTGGAAAGGAGTCTGCTTGGATTTACCTGGAAGTCAAGATTAGTTAGGAATCACAGGCAAGATAAACTTCAGAAATTGTGTTTAGGTAAAATGCATCTCAAGGAATGCATCTGAAGACAGTCCAGATGAGACGGGTCTTCTGCTGCACTGAGCCTGAAGGTGCACTTGAGAAGTAGGCTGATCAAGTGCACTTAACCAYAGTGTAACCTACACATACTGCGTTGCAGGTTCATTTTTGTGTCAAGAGGATATAACACTTAAAGCCCAGCAAAGAAGCAGTAGCAGTTGAATATGTAGTGTTGTAGCTTTGTTTATCTCTGGAGGTCCCAGCACCCAGCCAAAGTGGGGATGTGAGTCTTCATACTCCAGCCATCCTCTCCATGTTAGTTGGAAGATGAGAAAGAACCTAATACTGAGGAAATGCCCCCCTTGGATAGCTCGGTAAGAGAGCAGAGTCCTCGGACACTGAGGAATCCCATGCAGAAAAAATACCATAGATGCAGGCAGAATAGGAGAGAGGACCATGGCCACTGAACCACCCACAGCAGTGCTGTTCTCAGCTTGTAGGATCCCTGAATTGTTTCCATTTTTGATGCTGAGTTAGCCGTCTTGGTGGATCTGTGAACTGGCCTTGCCGTTTGCTGTTTCTGATCTCCTGCACAGTACTGTCTTACTCCCAGAGACTGCTGCTTCTTAGCCGTGTGTTTGTGGGACCCTTCTTAGCTCTCAGAGGACACTGAGATGAGAAACTGAGCCTTGCGCTGCTGAGAAAGGAGCACTTATTCTAGAAAAAAAGTAGTGTCGTCTTGTGGATGCTTTAAGGACAGGGCTGAGGTACAATTTAACTTTTCAATCTTTCTTGGGCTTTCTGCGTGATGTTGAGAAAGTTATGTGATCTCTCRGACTATGTGCTCACTGCTGTGACCTGTATCGAGCAGTCCGGGCTCAGCCCTCGAACTGGACAGCGTGTCTGTGGTGTGAAAATAAATCAGTGCTTGGGACTGGCTTAGGCGCTCCGCTGATGGGAGCCAGGCTGGTACCTAGGCAGGTTTTGAGTATTAGGTTTGAGTATTGCCTTCTTAGCAAGGCGGCAGTTGCCGGAGGAAGCAGTTTGGAGGCGTTTGCTTTCTTAGCMCTCTCCAGGAAAAGGTTTGCAGGTGCTGTTTGTGTCTGTGGAGCCTGGCCTCCCCCATGGAAATGCACCTGGTATTAAACCTTCAGTGCAGAATTCGTTAGACCTCATTAGGGAGTCAGAATGCTTTGAAGAAAAGTCAGGCATAATTAGGTATTTCCATATTTCCAGATGCTGGGAAAGGTAACGCTTTAACCCTCCTTTATGAAAGCTGTTACTGTGGTGACACAAAGGCTTTGTTGGTCTGATTTGTCTAACCCAGCTGGAATTTATACTARATTAGTAGAAGTTCAGGGAGTTCTGACAGTTTAAATTAGGAAAAGATCAGAACCGGGGCTATATCCTGTGCACAACAGAGTATTGTAGATTTTGTATTCRTCTCTCATCTCTTATTTAATTCCACTTATATATATTAATTTTCCTAAAAACTTAKGCCAAAATTCTCAAGATTTAGAAGTCCTGGGGTGTTTCGTGTCTTTACTAGGACTCGTTGGGAAGATGCCGTTAGCTTTGGTACCTGCGCAGTTCTGCCAGCTCTCTGGAGCTCGTGACTGCTTGCCTCCGCTCCTACCTCGCCGTTTCTGCGTGTCCGGGCGCTCCGCTCCCTCCCGCAGCYGGGCTCCGTGGGCGCGCAGCGAAAGAAAAAGCCGAGTGGGACGAGCGGCCTCAACCAGGGCTTAAGCAGTAGCTGCTGCCCCTTTCTGAGGCAGTGGGTGCTCTGCTSTTCTCCCACAAGCCTGGTTTTACATGTCAGATGCTCGTATGGGCGGAGATGTTTGCTTTTTACCATGAAAAAAAAGCCCATCTGGGTTGAATGCATTTGGGACAGCAGCTCATTCGCCGTGTTTGGCGTTCACAGGAGCCCGACTTCTGCGTAACGTTGTCGCGGCATCTCTCTGCTGCGGGGTCGAGCCCTACGGTCCTCTTTAATGTGTTATTGTACTTTGTCAGCTTTAAAAGAAGCTCTTTGGCAGCAGCTTTTATTTTAGTTAGAAAGACTCAGGCAGATGAAATCTTCACCTGCGAGAAATAATCCTTTCATGGGTGGGCCAACGTGTAGGGAGCAATGGAATCTCATTAAGCCTCTTCTAGCGGCTGGATTCATGCAGTCACCTCTGTAGCTGTCTCGTGTGTGGGTAGATACTAATTGGGACTCTTATGAAAACATCTGGCAGGAAGTGACATCTGTACCAGCAGCCGGCAGTCAAGGAGGGGAAGAAAAGGAATAAAAAAGGAGGCAGAGAAAAGATGAGCATGGGTGGAGTGACGAATTGAGTTAGTTATTTGCAATGTTTTCCTGAATTGGACACGGTCCCAAAAATAAAATGAACAGATTAACAACCATTTGTATGGCCTTTTTTTTTTGTTTTATCAGGCAGTGCATGAGAAAGTAAGAAATTTTAGTCCTTAGTTTAAAGATGTTTTTCCATATTATGCTGTGTTTTTAAGAGGTAGTATGAAAGACATGGTGAAAAGCAAAGAGTAAAATTTTTCAAACCTGGCTTCTGAGATGGGAGACACCTGTGTTTTGATCCTCTGATGAAATTGTCCTGTCTTCCAGGATTGCCGAGTACTGCAAATCCTGTTTTAAAAGCTTGTTTTAATGTCTGTAGGTGACAAATATGGTGGGTTRTTTGAAGTGCTGGGCAAGAGCAGTGCTACAGCTCAGGCAGCTTGCTGAAGCCTCAGGAGAGTCGTGGTTGTGTTGGCCTTGTCGAAATTAGTCGTTCACACTCGGGTGGTCAAGGTTGTGATCCGTACTTACTAATGGCTGTGGTGGTTCTTAATTTGAAGATGAACTKACTCAATTAGGAAAAGAGTTTAGTGATTTCCTCTAGTTTTGTCTTTTTCAAGGAGGAACGAGGAGCTGTAGCTAATTTGTCTCCCAGTTTGTGGTCCTCGGTTTCTGAATTCATTTCTTCCTGGCTCTCCGGGTAGCCAAGCCCCTGAAGATCCTGGGCCTAGCTGACTCCTGGCATGAACGAGGAGACTTATGCTATCGCTGCCCTTGTGATCAGCCGTGAAGAACTGCGATTCCGACGGCAGCAGATTTCAGTAGTATCAAACAGTGAAGAAACGATCCCTATCAACACAATTGCTTCTCTTGAGGTTTTGTAGAAATAGATGTTTTCAAAGGGATATATAAGACGGATAACTCGTAAAAGCCCGACTCTTTCCCAGAGTGCAGCTGTTGGGAGAGCAGAGCGTGTCCAGTTGTCCCGTTGCACCGTGGAGCCTTCTGAAGCGATCGCTGCTGAGCGCCCTGGCRCTTGGGACCTGGCCGTCAGCCTGCGTTAGCGGGACTGGCACTCGCCTGACCACACGGGAGCTAAAACAGAAATGAGAGACTGGCTTCCACGTCCAGCAACGTGTACTCCCACAGTTTTGTTGTTATTGTTGAGGCCTTTTACAGGTTTTTTTTCCTCATTAGGTCATTTGCCTAGTATATTGTTTGATTTTTATTTAGTTATTCCCCCTCCCCCTCGACTGTGGAGTGAACTCGGATTCATTCGAAGTCTTTGCTCTACTTGAGAATTGCATGTGTGTGGGGGGGTATATATGTGTGTATTACTGTGACTCACTTTTTACATACATAATGCAGAGAAGATGCTTAAAATAACTAATTTGAAACTAAACTGATAAAATGAGCATCTATAAATTGCCACAAAGTTTCTCCTGAGAGATAGACAGTGCCAGCAAGAGCAAATGAGGCTGAGATGAACAGGGTATGTCCATAGGGATCATGAGGCTGAGCAGAAGAGATACCAAGCTGATAGTACGTACTGCTGCAGCACAGTCAAATGGAGATTGAGTTGCAACAGGGATGTTGAAATGGAAGAAGCAGTTTAATAAACGATCTGAAAGCGTCGTGTGAAGTGCAGTAAGCAGCGTACAGGACTTTGTGCTGAGCTAAGGTGCATCCGGAACATGACTTCATGCAACAGATAATGGTTTTAATATGTATATCATGTTCAACATGCACCTACCCAAAGAATGGTAAGTAACTTCAGTGCAAATGCCATTGTGCATTAAACGYACATATTTTTACTGCACGCAGTTTGTGTTAACATTTTAAATGTCAGTTTGGATCAAAGAAGCCACTCTGTGTAGTACATTCCTGGTTCACAGGCGATAGACCTAGATTCCAGACTTGCAGGCAAYGGTTTATTATTATTGTTTGCTTCGTTACTGTTATTATGCTTTACACTTGCATTTTTTTTTTGAATTTGGGATGCAAATGTCTCAAAGTCCTGTAGCCAAAAAATCCTAGAGCACAGTGGTGGTCTGCATCTTTGTCTAGCAGCTGAAGAAAAGAAGAATGCTTTTGAATTGTACATAGTTTTTGCAGAACCCTATGAAAATGCACGTTCTTGTCCCTCGTGTCGCCTCTGTCATTCTTGTTGTGATCCAGGCACCAAAGAGGGCTTAAGGGACAGACTGTCTTTCCATCTCCTAGAAGTGCATCTCCCATAGCACAACCAAGAGAAGGAGAAAGAGGTTGCTGTCAGCTCCACTGAGTTTTTCAAAGGAATTTGCAGAAAAGGGACTGTGGATGTGGCAATGTCAAGAGAGAAATAGAAGGGCAGAGAGTGTCAGGAGGTGGAAAGGGTAAGACAAAGATCATCCAGACTGGCACACGTTGAAGTCTGTCAAAGTTTTACACAAGAAACGTTCAAGCAGTGCCAATGTTGCTAGGAACATATTGATAACCAGAGCAGAGAAGTGGATGGGATGCATAAGAAAATTCTGCTGTGACACTTTTCCCGATAAAAGCTCTTTTAAACCACACACCATGAAACACAGGGCTACCAGGGGACTGCAGCCTCTTCCAAGCTCTTTGCAGACTTTGATGAAGATGACATTACAGGCAAAAATAGACGTCTGACATGCACAGGCTTTTGAACTTTAAATGTGTTCAGAAAAAGATTCACTGGCTGAATGACCTTGTGATAAAAGGAGACCATTCAAAACCACATCTGGAGATGGACGTGCTCTGCTTGCTATTAACAAGGTTATGGATGAAGCAGTCGCTAGGATTAAGTGCATATGGCATGTTTTTTTTTCCTCTTGTGATTTAAAAGGAAAGCAAAAAGAGATGTTGAGAAAATTTTGTTAAACTGTTTCAACCAAAAATAACAATTTGCARATCTTGAAACCACTGACAGTAGTTTGTTACACTAAGCCTCTGACTTGGTGCTTTCAAGTAAAGTTACAAAGTTGTCAGAGCATCTGATATATTTGCTGTATTTTCAAACCAGCACCTTTTTCTTTTTTCCTTCGAGTTGATTTGATTATTTTGTTTTGAAATTTAAGTCAAATGTAGACAGATTTTAAAAAAGAAAAAGTGAAATTAAGTCAAAAGCATTTCAAAACACTCTGAACAAGGCCAGCTATTTGACTTCAACTCACACATTCGGTTTTTTGAAATTACAATTTCAGTGCCTTAAAACTTCTGACATTTTGTGGAGATTTAGTAAGCAAACACTTCTCAACTTCTTCAAAATTTTCATTTTCCGCCCAGATACACAAGAGAACAGATTTTTCAGTCAATCATACGTCCGTTAGTCTCCCTGACTGGTGCTGCAGAGCAGACTCCAACAGCCGCGTTTGGCTGTTGAATTTCATGCCCGAACCATGCTGTTCTATTTTTGTTTTTTGTTAGTTTGTCTGAAAGTAAGAAGTTTGAAAGCAGTCTGCAGAGTTAGAAACAGATTTCTGAACGATTCTCCATCGTGCAAATTTTAAACAAAGGCTCTAATCTTTATCTGGATGCAGTGTAGTCCTATCTAGTTCGTTGTAGTTCRAAATGCATTTAATAGTAATTTAATGTATTTCTCTGACCACAGGTCTTTAATATTTTAATTAATATTTTGCATATCTCTCCGTGTGATGCCTGGCCTYGCAATCAGAAGGAGTTACTGTCCCCGGGGTGCTGGCGCATCGCTGCGGTTCCGTGCACCGCACGCACGCGCACCCGCGGCGCGGACGGTTAGGGCTCGGTGGCCGTGTTGCTCTGGAGCCTGCTGCGTCTGCRGTTGGCTCGACCGAGCCTGGCGAGCCGCCTGCTCCGCTGCACGCTCGAGTGGTGCCGGGGCGAGCCAGCACCCACCCACCGCGTAGCCGGGGCAATTTGCCTGGCCTTAGGTGTACGTGAAAATAACGGAAAAGAACAGGAAAAATTGGCATAAGGATTCGTCCGAGACTARTGCACAGCAGAGTGTTTTGTGTTATATCTTCATTAGGGCATTTTTGCCTTCCTCTTTTGSAAGTTTCTTTCATTTAGAGATTTCAAAGCAAGATGACAAAAAGAGCTGGTAACACGCTTTAGCCAATGCAGCTCTGAAATTCAAAGGTAAGGACACAAGAGGAGGAAGATTATCATCTTATTAGCGTGGGAGGATAAGGATTATCAGGTTGCAGTGATTCATTATTTGTAGGAATGCTGTCCTTTGCTTTGCACTTCACTGAGGCATTTGAAACACTTGTGCTAGAGATTAACATTGATGTTATTTTCTTTAATGTCTGTTTTTAGTGTATGCTGTGCATGTTGGCATTCAGGAAATTCAGCCAGAGGAGAAGAACAATAGTATTAATTAGGAATGTCAGTCATGGGTGCTATGAAATTCAAAATTGCTAAGTTTCCAGTGCAGTGCGGTGGTAATTACAATAGACTGTGGGAGACAAGCTGTTCTCTGTTCCCTCTAAAGCAACGTGCAGTTTGATGGGCATGTTATCAAAGTGCTAATGCAAATCCCAGTGAATGGGATAGAGATTTCTAGAGAAAGTTGTGGTTTTTGTTGGATTTTTTTTTTCCTCCCCTTGGGTAGGATCCTTCACCACAGATAATCCCTCAGTAGTACTACCTACATCTTTTTCAGTGGCATTCACCCCAGGACTGCTGTTTTTCATAACCATTTTGCAAATGAGAACTTTGGCGTAACGAAGCCGAATGAATTTAGTGTGGTTTACCYGAGCCAGCAGCAGAGCCAGACGTTGAGCTTGGATCCCACCTGGATGTTGCTTTTTCTCCAGAAGGTCAAAAACCAAAGTTGGAAGGTGCTGAATGTTGAAGGAATGGTTGCAAAATGCTCTGCAGGCGATAAAAACTAAGCAAAGCATGCCTGTTCCTAGGCAACTTGCATTTGCTATGTGGGGACTTCCCCTCCACTGGAAAATTTGTCTTCCAAGAATTAAAAAAGGTTGAAYGCCACTAGGGAGAGGAGAAGGTACTCTGACACTGTTAGCGAGCCTTGCAGAAAGCACTCGGCTATTTGTGAGAGTGAGCTTTGCGCTCAAAATGTAAAAAAGGGCATTTTATTAATAGCAAATCCATTTATCATTAGTTATTATTTTTAATGAAGAGAAGTCTTTGCAAAGTTATGCTAATTAAAAACAGTCTCAGGATTTCTCTTGCAAAAGGAAAACATCAAGTTTGATCTGTATTTACATTTGAGTAATGCATTAAAAATCAATTAAGCTGTATTTGAATAATTGAGGCAAATTAGTGGTAGCGAACTGGATCATCCTGACTGAGGATGTAATCAGCTTCAAACTACGTAACTGTGAAATAGTTAGAAAGAATGTATGCCATCCATCTTGTAAAGTTTTTATTTAAGAATTGTTGAGAGGTGAAATAATATTGTTAGACTAGGATCAAGAATTGTTAGATTAGGATCAAGATTTGATCTTTGAGAAAATTTGGAAAATAACCTAGAGGATGGTCYTCCTAGTAGAGTATTCTTTTCTCAGTTTCTGTATCAGCAAAAAGGAGAGGACCGAGCTCCTGGCTGTACTTACAAAGCTTCACTGAGATCCTCTGAGCCTCTCGTCTCATGGCGTTGATTCTGCCCCTCTTGGTGCGGGCAGGAGCGTCCTGCTGGCTGGGGCCCCAGTGGCTACGTGACCCCCACAACACAGTGGGTGACACCMAGTGTCAGCCTTGCCGCAGAGCAATGAATGAGATGGCTGAACGAAGCTGAACAATTTCTGGTAGGGATTTGCAGAAAATCGTACAGTGAAATGGAGAGGTGAATATTTGCCTCATTTCTGTTTCTCTCTTTCGGTTTTATCCTCCTTCAGATCTATTCATTCAGAAAAAGATAGCAGTAGAGTTGCTTGCGGTTCCCCTTGAATCTCTCCCAAACTTCCTCTTATGACGGACCTAGGTCAGCAGAGGAGGAGCAATGGGTAGCGCCATCTCCCAAACTATTTCTGGGGTTATTTGCACAACTGGGCTTCTACAAACGTGACCGGGGTTGAGCCGGGAGGGGAGGCTGGTGGCACCATTGCCCTGCTCTGTGGGACATTTGGCCACCCAACCCTCCTCCCTTCTGCTCCTTGGAGCCKCTACCTGTGGTAACCATGCAGTAGCTGATACTGTAGCGTTGGGACCRTCTGTGTCCAGGGGAGAGAGGAGGTGACCGTGCCCTTGGGCTCCAGAGGCTCCTTGGAAGTGGCAGCTGCTGGGTTGTATGTAGTTTGGTGCACTCGGAGAAGGGAAGGGTCCTGGAGAGCGGGTTGGGATCCATGTCTGCCTTGAGCCCTTCCTTCTGGCAGGGAYGTTGTAGTGGAGCCAAACGTGCAAGGTGTCGCGTGTGGAGGCACTGCTCTCCCTGCGCTGTGGGCACCTGCGCGGAGAGGGGCTTCTGGAAATGAGCCCTTAATTGCTGATTTTGGTAGGAGCTAAATGCTGCTGGTGCCACAGTTTGTTGCAGTTTTGTCTTTCTAGCACAGCAATTAGTAGATGGTGAGGTTTTACTGGCGTCTGGCTGTTCAGGAATAACTGGAGAGATTAACAGTAAAAGGGAAGTAAATTTGGGTTGCTTGAAGGTATTTCTACCATTTTGTTTTGAAATTCCCTTATTGTATATCTGTCTGTAAAATGTCAGATGATTAGAATATTCTACCTTAAAAGAATTTGTACAAGTATTTTAATGAAAAAGTTGTAAGGCCTTATGCAAGTAACTTGGGCAGATGTTCTTACTGGCAGGCAAGCAATGTTATCCGTTATCAAAGAGAGGGGGAAATGAAAAAAAGAAAAGAAGAGAGAGGGAGAGCGAATGTGCTTAGAACTCCTCCTTTTTTTTTTTTTTTTTTTTTTTTTTTTTTTTTAAAAAAAGCTTTTTAAATTTGCTAAAGGTAAGTTAAAAGTGCTGACATCTATCATTGGAATGGAAGTGAGAGACTTAAACTGTGGGGGAAATTACCGTAACTGTCAGTTTTAATATGAAAGCAGATGAACAGAGATCTCTGCAGTTCTATCACTCTTGTAATACATGGATTGTATCCCTGAAATCACTTCCTGGGCATTTATTTTTCCTCAATTTAGGGGAAAGATTGTAATGCTACTCCACCGAAATGCTTATTTTAGTAACAAAACTTAAAAGCCAATACAAATTTAATCTTTTAATAGCTTTAGCACTTCTGTGATTCAGTGAGTGATACTAGAAGGAGTAGTTATTCTCCTAATTGCCCGGAATTGCCTGTGAAATGCCACCGTCTGCAAATACGTTACTGAAACGTYCAGGCAAGGTTCGTCAGGTCCTGGTGGGTTTGACGTTCTGGCTGATGGGTGGGAGGACAGGTTTGGTGTTTTATCGTTTCTGAATTGAAGACAACTACAGTGCGTGTCGATGGACGACCTGGRTATGCTTTAAAGCGCAGCCCGGGGAGGGAGAGGAGGAGATGAGCAGCGCGTTGCTGCTCTCGTCCCTTTGAGCGGAGCAGCAGCTTCAGGGATCGCGTAGAGCGTGCTGCGTGCTGCACTCCGCTGCTGTAAGTTAGTATTTCACTCTTTTCAAGCAAATGGCCTGAACTGAGAGGTGCTAGCGATACGGTATCCGATGGCATCGTTACGCAGTGTTTCCCAGCAGTCCCTTTCCATCGTCTAAGGACTGAGCAAACAAAAACCTGCTAGGCAAGTCTTGATAATCTTGAAAAATAACCTTTTGCTTTGGCTGAGCTCAGGGTGTATCGGTGACATAGGTATATGTGCCTTTTAAAGAATTGCAGTTTTAAGCTGATGTTTCACAACGCACTAGTCCTTGTGGATGACATGGGGGTGAAGAGAAATAAAGACATGGTTTACCAAAGCATATCCAACTGCTCAAAGATCACTGTTATTTCAGAATGAAAGCAGAGCCACATTACATTAACAAGGGATGCAGCTCATTGCAAAATACCATTTTCTTCAGAGTATTATTTATTCTAGTCCCCCCTGCCCAGGCCACAGCCAGCCAATTTGCAAGACCAACAGGAAGAAGAGTGGTCATCGCAGCATTGAAATTAAAAGTAAATACTGTGTAGTGACTTTCAGGCACACAGAAAGAGAAATATGGGCAGAAAAATAAGAATTATAACATGAAGGATGGTGCCAGGCAGCTACTTCCTTGCTCTTGGTAGACTAGCAATACAATAGTGGATCAAGTGTAAGAACAGTACTTTAAACTGAAGAAAATTGGCAATGTTCAAAACACAGCCGTCTTAATCCTAGTTGTGCCTATCCTTTAAGCCAAATAATAGGAAAACAGAAAACACAGAGGGGAGAATAGCAGTGTAAACACAAACGTAGAAATTGAACTTGAGTATCAAGCATTTTTTGTTTGTTTTGCAGTCTTGTAAGACAGCAAATGCAATGGTTGGAGAAGTATTGTGGAGATTTCCAAGGCTGGGCAACGGTTCCATCTGCCAGGAGATTTGTTGATTACATTYTTTCTTTCCAACTGCTTTTCAATATACTCAGCTGATAAAAATGCATTTGGGTCATCTGAAAGTAAAATTCCCTTTGGTAATAGTGCAATAAGTGGATTTTTACGGCAGGCCCTATAATCCTCTACTTGTGAAAGTCTGAGGTAAAGGAGCGGTTGCATAGCAGTGATGCCGTGCGGCCGAGCGCTTGGCGTTTGCTGTAGCGGGTGCCTAGGACGCCTTTCCCAGGCTCCGTCGCCCAAGCAGTTTCCAACAGAGTAATCGGATGGCGATGGAAGAAGTTCAAGGGGATCGTCAATATGACMGGAAAGGTATGGGGAGGGCTTCAGAGCTATCATTTATTTCAGTTTTTAATCTTAGCTGGTTCTGTTTTGGTTGTCTGAAAAACTACCCTTTGGTTTTCTCGGGAAGAATTCCCCAGTGAAACCAGGGTTGTGTGCTAATACAGTATTAGTAACTGAGGAGGTCAAATTTTTGGCTGATGGAAATTAGTAAAGAATTGGGTTCCAAAATTTGTGATAAAACTTCTGTTTTAATTGGGAAGTACAGACTTTAATGGTGAAGAGCATTATTCTTTCCAGAAGCATAACTTTGAGATGATTCTTAATAATAATTTTACCACTTATTTTGGAGGAGAAATATGCTTTTATGGCAAATTCACTTAATGTTTGCATAGTCACTGTAAACGTACAAATTGGAATTTAAGACTATCAGTGTAACACGTGTTGTACAGATGCACAAAACCAGCAAAAAGATTTTTCCTTTTAATAGCATATAAAGGTAAAGGATGYATATTTGAAAATAGTTGCCTTTGTGATTTATGTCAATCTAGATAATGTCAGAAAACTGGCCTAACAGATGTCTGCTTATATTGTTTCKTCTGAAGTGGTTTTGCCTGGGTTTATTTTTTCGACTATATTTTCAACTACTTATTCAGCTGTAAAGAGGAATGTACTTTACTTTAATCTTTCTGTAAGATTACCTGGTTTAATAGTCTAAAAACTTCCATGTGTTTGCATTTGTGTGAKCTTCATCTGAAGCCTTTCGACAGCAGTGGCAACCCTGGGTCCCATCATTGAACTCGCAGCGGAAATTCTCCTGTATTTCTCTTGGAGAGAGAAATTTTTATGACCATCTCTTCAAGACAAGTTGACGGCACTGCGTGAGCTGCTGAAGGACATTATACGGAGTAGGGGCGGTTTTGTCTGGCCGTCTCAGACCTGCCGAAATGCATTTATTGCCATCCGTTTGCAAATATTAGAGGGTTGGAGGATTTAGGGTTGTGTCTTTTTGTCTCGATTGTGCTTTGCTGCTTTGGAAGTCAAGCCAGATTTCAGAGCTTGCTTCACAGTATGATGCATAAAATTTACATAGAGGTTTTATATCTAGAATCACTTTCTTCTAAATTCTCTTTAAAGTTTTGGTATAATAGAATCGGTAAGGTTGGAAGGGACCTCTGGAGGTCATCTAGTCCAAGCCTCAAATGAGCGGCCCGTAACAGCACTACGCTCTAACCAACTGAGCTAAACCTACCTACCTTATGTCCAACTGTGTTAAAAAGCAAAACCCCCCAAACCTCTCTTCTTTCTCTCAACTGCTTCCCAACTTGCAGTTCCAACCCAAAGGTGCAGCCTCTATTTCCTCGTGTTGGGTCGTGTTTTGGCTGCGGGCTTTGGGCCCGCTTGCAGCCGTTGCAGTGTTCCACGCTTAAATACAAGGAACCAGGCGCCATTCCCTCAGTCCTGCCCGAGCCGTCTGCAAGCCTTCAGCTTCACCGCTGTGTCTCCTGGTGAAAAGACCTGGGAGGACAGCAGTGTTCTGTGACGTGAATACACCTCAAGGATTAAGGACTACTCTTTGACAACAATTGTTGTTGTATTTTAGGTTGTGCCTTCGGGTGCTAATTCSGAGCTGTAACACAGTGAGGCAGGGAATAAATTCAGTGATCTGTGGCCTCCTCCTGAAAATGGTGTGCCTCCAGCTCTCTCGGAGTAAAAGATATGATTTTGCTTTAGTGCTGTTTGTATAAGCTTAACTCTCTTCGCCTTGCCTGGGAACGGTGTTCCTTTTGAGGCAGCCGCAGGTAAGATGATGGGCTGTTTCAGCCAAATGTGATTTGTTTCAGCCAAACATACAACAGTGTGTTTGTAGGATAAGTTATGTTGGCAGTAGTCTGTACGATGGAGAGAAACCAAATGGCTTGGATATATTTGGAATTCTTTCGTTCAGTCTTGCAACAAATTTAGCTCGTGTCCTCATCTCTGTATTTAATATTGAGGTGAGCACTACAAAGCAATTATAGTCTCTTGACTGTCATGGACTACGGAATTGATTTTATTTTATTTTATTTTTTTTTTTTTGTCTTGTACAGAATCTCTTCATACTCAGTTATTTCATTTGTAAAATGCCAATGTGTTCTGGCATCTGGTACTGCTCTACACCTTGGCTGTGTTGTAAAAACAACGTTATTTTCTTCAAAAGCTGTTCTAAGTTTCCTTTTTGTTCTGTCATACCACGAAGCATTTGAATCAAGTTCTTTCCATTTTATCTCTTACTGTGTAACTAAATGAATATTTATGAAAAAATTTGTAGTGATAGACAATAATTTGGAAGTCTACAAGGAAAAAGTTCCAATTTAGAAAAAGTCTATGTACCTTGGATTGGAAAGTCTGTTACTGTAACTGTACATCCACTTCAGGAAAAATGTGACCACAGTGGAATCTATATGGAAAAGAGCAAAAACAATAGCCAAGACCTGGGAAAGTATCTGTAGAATTAAGGGAACTTAAGAAAATARGTCTATTTAATTTATCTGTGATTAGCTGAGGTGAAATACCACGGTCTTCTAATACTACTGTAAGGAGATGGCTTGTAATCCAGAAGAAAAATGGAGAACAACATTCATGATTAGAAGTAAAACTCRAATTCAGACAATAGAGAACATGCTCATATTTTAAAAGTGAGAATAATTTAGCCTTGGAACAATTTAATTAAGGATACAGTATGCTCTCTATTATTTGACATTTTAAATACAGATGCCTTTTGTATAGTACATGTCATGTTTTTTCTATTGTGTGTAAAGCTAAGTAGGTTTACAAAGGATAAAGTTCCGAATTAAACATTATGAATCAAAATTTGATCTGTAGCCCCAAAAGGGAATAGAAATGAAATTATGCAAATTCTCATAAACATGCGCTATACTTATATTCTCCTCTGTTATCAATTCATAGGAGTAACTGGTGATTTTTGCTGTATATTACTGCTCACAACATATAGTGCGGTATTGCTGCCTAGCGCTAAGCTGCTATAGATCCTTTTCCTTCTTCAACTGTTTACATTGACTCAGCATCCAGCCAGCTTCATCTACAGTGACAGCCAATCATCTTTATGGAATAAATGAGACAGAATCTATTAGAGCGCAATTTTATATTAAGCTTTTCCAGTATAATAGACATTCATAAAACCTGTAAGAACTTTAAATTAGTAATAATGCAATGCAATAAACTGTTTGCTTTTTTAATTATGCTTTTCTGAAAGTCGAAGTTTTACAACAGACTTGCAGTTTAGCTGGTTTAGTCTGTTTCCCAGGAATATAAATATGTATATTCAGAGGACTGTAATTTTGCRTTATCATCTCTCTCTACAGTATCCTCCAGTGCTCTCTCCACTTCCTTGTGTTTTCTTCATCTGCTGTCAGTACAGCCTGTACCTCTGTCTGTGCTCTTGGTTCGCTCTTTCCCTTTTCTGTTTAAATGGAAAAATAGAAAATGGGGCTTGGTGCTGATTCCTTTAACGATAAGGCTTTATTGCTACTACTGGTTTCTGAACTGATAGTATGAGTAACCACAGAACAGTTATAGTAAATATAGTAAAAGGGACATTCCCRTCATGCCTCCCTTCTAACATTCCTCTGTCCTTTTTCATAGAGGTGAAGTACAGAGAAATACGACCAAATTAGCAGGTTGTATAAACGGACACAATTCAGCTGAGGCTCTTCTCACTTTTTCACTAGTTCTGACCCCTAAGGAGCTTTGGCTTTCCGCACACCAACCCTGCATACTCAGTGTCTCTTTCTCGTGGACAGGCTGTCCCTGCCTTCACCCTCCGTGCCCTTCCGTTCTGCATTTGAGCTTGGTTGGGAGGTGCTTGTTCCTCCATCTGGCCTTCTGCCAGACTTGCTTGATTTTGTGCATGTCCAAATGGATGTTGTTGGTGCTTTGAGGGTATTGTCCTTGAAGGTCAACCAGCTTTCCTAGGCTGTTCTTACCTTCCCGTGCAGTCTCCTGTGGGATCAAGCCAAGCAGGTCCCTGAACAAATGAATCTGCTCTCCTGAAGTCTGGGACTGTAATTGTCCTATTTTTCTTGGTCACTTTTCTGAGAATGTTAAATTCCATAATCTCACGGTTCCAGCAGCCAAGACTATTCTCAACCATCGTAATCTCGACTGGTTCTAACATTTGTTTGTGAGTAACAAGYCCAGCAGAGCATCTTCGCCAGTTGGCACCTTATCACCTAAGTTACGACATCTTTGACGTATGGCAGAAATTGCCTAGATTGCTTGACTCAGCCTTGTTGCCCTTCCAGGAGGTATTAAGGCGGTTAAAGTGCCTTACTGGGGTACCTGTGCCATATCTGTGTAAAGAATATAAAGACTTTGTAACATCGTAGTACTAGCCCTGTAGAAGAGAGAGGTTTTAATTCATCTCTACTTCCTGGATTCGTTGTGGTTCACCTACCTCATCCAAGCAGGCTGGCAGTGAGTGTGCTCTGCAGGCTGCCTCCTCAAGAGTTCAGTGTACGCCTTGAGGGTTTTGAGACTGGCACGTTGTGCTAAATGAAAGAAATGCAGATGCAGGTTAAGGCTTTTTTTCCACCTGCACCATTCAAAATCTTTCTTTCACTTGCTGCTGCTAAACACAGGTATTGCTAGAACATAGTGGTCCGTTAATGAAGGCATGGATATATGGGAGAGGAAAGGACTGACCAGTCCCTGGAAGGCTCACTTGCAGAAGTGTTTTATTTCAAGATTTGAGAGTTGTGTAAAAACTCTCTGCTGTAGCATTCATTCTGAACTTCCTCTCTGATAAAGATGACTCTACTTGCATCAACACAAGCACAGTCCCTTAAAAAAGGCTTTCTATAAATACTTTGAAAAAGACTTAGCTACTCAASTGCAGATGAAACTTTTCACCCTGAGCTAGCTGGATGCCTATTAAACATTGCCACATATTCACTTTTGGCAATAAAAGTTAGAAGGAAATATGTTCTAGTAGGTCCTGTATGAAAATGTGTGGTATACTCCAAAATCTGCAATTTTGGTATGTGACCTGTTGTTTTACAGAGCACATCGGAAGGGCGTAAGATGCATATCTGTCTATCCAGCCAACTATATATTATATGAATGCAATACTTAAAATTCTAGAGCATGAGTTGTGGTACAAAAATATGATCTCCACTTTCATGTTTCCTTTACATCTTTTTTGAAAGAATCTGTTCTTTCTGGACCTTAGCATGTCTGTGATATTCCACTTGATACACTGGGCCATTTTGAGACGAGCCAGTTCAAGTGCTACTTAATCACAATAAAAATAATTWAAAAAAAAGAAATACATGCTACATTAGAAGGAAACTTAATGAGTGTAAGGTCTGTGACATGATCTCTCACATCTGTAAAGTTTCACTCATATCATTGCATGAATAATCAGAGCTTATAAGCTGGTGAGGAGCAGATAATGAGATCTTTCTGCACCTTGAGACACGGCATGGTAATGTATGAGAATTATTTTTCTTCCTTTCTGCAAAAGGTCATGTGCAGTGGGAAGTGTCTGGAAGATGGAGAGGTGACTGACTGGTAATGAAATCAAAACCTGAAAAAGCATAAGGAGTGGAAAAAAAGTCCCACAGTTTAAGAACAGATTAGAAAACATGATTGAATTGAAACTTCTCTACCCAGAAGGATTTTTCTTGTCTTCTCCTGAGGTCATTAATTAGCGCGGCCTTGAGTCCCTTGAATATCCTTACTGCTAGTCCTACCTTTAGGAGTAGGAAAAGCATGCTAAAGCATAGGTGCTGCAAAACAAGGGGGCATATAAATTGCATCGCTATATTAAAAACGTCTCTGCCTTCTCAGTGTATAGATCTGAATGCAGCTGCTCGGATAGTCGTTACTCCGTAACCAAGACCGCGTGCTGCAACCCCGTAGCATCCTGCACGGTGACATCTGTCGCRGTTTGGCCAGCCTGTTAGCTCTCCTGACACCTCTTTCATCGCTTAGTTTTTCTCTATGGTAGACAAAAGAAATCAAAGGCAAGTCAGGAAATGTCAGCTAACTGTTACCTTTTCTGCTAGTATGGWTGTTTTGCAACATTTTTTCCCAAGACAAAATATGTCAGGACATACCTTAAGAGCAACCTGTTTAACCCTGGCCCTATCTCTTGTCACATCTTTCACAAGAAGTCCCACTGATTTCTGCTCAACTCTGTATRCCACTATGGTATTATTTACCATAAGTAGGAAAACATAACTCAGTCCTCTGTAACTATGATTCATGGAAAAGACCTTGTAAGCTTATTGTTTTGAATAGAAAGCAAGTACTAGATATTTTCATTTAAGTCACTGACTACTGCAGTTGTTCAATAGATGATATAAAATGTTCATATTTGGAAAATTAAGCATGTATTACYGTGATTTTTATATGACTTAACTGCATAATGCAACGCTGTGGCCTGCCGCGTGGAGAACGCAGTTAGGCAGCGTGCTCTTGTACTGCGCGAAGCTGTGTGCTCGGAGCTGAGCGCACCAGTTTGCAGCTGCGTTCACGCATGATCTCACTGAGCCCCATCTTGTTTCACAAGCTGTCCTATTAATAGGATTGTAATGTTAAGACTTTCTAAGGTAAGCCACTACTCACTGTAAGGCCCCTCTGGCTCATAATTATGTAGTAARTGTTAAATAAAATTTTAAAGTTTATTTCTATGGGATTTATTTCTAGAGGTAGATTCTGCTTTATCAGAATTATTATTTATCTGATGATAATGTCTGCCCTGATTAGAAATGCTGACTCTCTACAAGATTTTTTTTAAAAGTTATAAGTGAATATTTGATTTGAAATGTCAGTTTGAAAGAACATTTCCAGGAAGTATTAGAATAAAACTTTCATTGGGAAAAAGAACTATTTCAACTGAAAAATATCAAGAAAGATATCTTTTGGGGGAGATTGGGATTAGAAGCTTTATTAAATATATTAATGTTGTTTCATTTTGGTGTTGGTTTAAATCTGATTATAAAAGATGCATTGAAGTAAATAACCTTGATATAAGACATGCACGGAAGAGGGAGTGACTGTGATTCACTTCCTCGCTGTAGCCTGTGAGTACCCCTCTCTGCTCRTTTCATTTAGCTGTTGTTACACAGGGCGCGACCGCTGAATAAATGAGGCCTGTTTCAATTTATAAACCAGGGTTTTAATAGAATTTGTAGGTAGGTTCGTTGCAAGCATGCAGCTATGGAACAAATGATTGCTATCTTCAGGAGCATTTTAGTAAGTTTTTATCAGAAACCTGTTCCGATACTGTACAATTTCCATTGAAACACTAGACCAAGAATACGCTCAGCTTGTCTCAGAGTGGTCTGAATTATATGTCCATTGAGTGTCTTATAAAGATCCCATTCTGAACATCATTTAGGATTATATCTAAAAGAACAGATTGTCACTTATTTGGAAGATATATTTTAATTTTCCACTGATTAATTCRATCTTTTAATACAGTGTTACTCGGTTCCTTCCCGGTAGTCGAACTTGCGGGATATTCGAAGCTCTTTAGGAATGCCGATGCTCGTGCTTGTTTAAGCGTGAATAAGAACYGATGTTCGTTATCTGAAGACTGAAGGTAAAGCCTTACCTAAGAAAGACAAAGATACCAGTCCTTTTGACTGACTAGAACTTGGAGTATTAGATGTAAAATACTTTCCCYGTGAAATCTGATTTTCAGAGCACTGAACTACTATGTTTAAGTTGCATCCTTCCGTGAAGTTGATTATCTCTGAAGTGAGGTATCTGAAATTTCTAATTGCTTTGGAAATACTAGAACATATGAACACAAATGAAGTTTTAAGAGTRTATGTATCTTTTTTAGCCTATATTCCAATGTGGCACAATGCAATCAGCTTTTCTGTGATACATTTTTCTTTTGAGAAGTTTATTAGTAAGTGCTTTTCAGCAAAAGAGATTTYTTAAGACTGCTGTTGTGTGTTGATATTTGGTATTTCTTATAGCTGTCTTTCAATAGTTAAGGTACAAATAATTTTTTTTAATAGAGTGCTAGTCTTATATAGTCCTGCTATTTATTTCAGTCTGTGAGAATATTTTTCTTGCAGTTGTGGCAGAAGGTGACAGAAAGGAGGTGTTTGAGGCATCAACAGTTTGAGGTACRTAGATTGTAAGGAAAGCGCCAAGCGATTTGTGCAAGCTGCTTATCTTAACCACTTTAGGGAC
Organism: Rhea americana; assembly: GCF_003343005.1. Lineage (NCBI taxonomy): Eukaryota > Metazoa > Chordata > Aves > Rheiformes > Rheidae > Rhea > Rhea americana. The sequence goes on from NW_028186326.1 coordinate 693,159, forward strand.
AGCTCTTTAGTTTTGTGGATAAAAAAGGCCATCGTAAGACATAAACGTTCTCCCAAGAACCAAATTGCTGGAAAGCAAAGGCACGTTTGCCGTCTACCTCAGGAACAGTGGAAATGAAATAGAAATGGTTGTACTAGTATCGTTCYTGTAGTCCGTCGGCGTTCTCCCAAGGCTGAGTAGGCAAAGCAAAGAAAGCCGTTGTGGATGTTAACTATCTTGGAGTCTAAGATTTCTTCATATTCATTATATTTTTCAAAGTGATATTAGAAGAAAGGGCATGAAGTTTCTGGAGCTAAAGTTCATTTTGTTAATGCTTTATTCAATTTAACATGCTGTATTACTTTGTGATAAAATGTTTCCATCACTGTTTTTACTTCAAAAGACTATATGAGAATGATCCATCAGTTGTCATCGTGCAGGATAATGAGGATTTGCTCTGAAACGATTCCCTAATTGTCAACTTGGTGCTTGTGAAAAGCAGTTTTTGCCACTCTGGCAAATTGCTGTGTTACTATAGTTTGCTGTTGGCACATCTTGCTTTCTGTTAAGTATACCAAGTGTTTGATATCTAATTATGCACTTATAGGTTTTTGGAGAATCAGAATGCATATAGTTGTTGCAAAGTGAACTCTTATTTCTGGCTCTTCAGATTTTTTTTAAGTCAGACACTACAGCAAGCCATACTGAGAGCTATTAATGTAAATTAATTATTGCTCCTGCTGGCTTCTTTACAACTTACTCAGATGAGGGATTATTATATGCATCATGCCTTGCAAATTTGCATGCATTAAAAGCCTTATCATTGGCTGTGCACTGTTGGCCTCCACCAGGGGTCCAAGAATTAAAAAAATTATTGCTCTGCCGTTTCAACTGGTAACTGCTGATCACTGGCCATATGGCTCTAAAATATAACTGAGGAGGTAATTTTGATTATAGACTCTCTTGGTAATATGACATYTCTAACATGGTCCATGGCATGTGAATCATATTGCCTTGTTACAGTGATACTCTATAATAAAGATGCCATGAAGAATGAGAATTATAGGATGAACCAGAATATGTACTGTTCTGATTAAGAGATTTTTTTTTTTATTGTTGCTTCAAATAAGCTAAGGAAGAAGATAACCATAGTAACACCGAATTGCATGGGAATGTAATTCTACTGCTGTAAATCAGTGGAGAGTTACAGAATGTGTAGTTTTCTTGTTTGCCACTTTATTCTATTTTTAGTTGGCATTTTGATCCTAAACAAATTTCTGCAAAACTGAAAGCTACAAAACCCACCTTTTTTGATTCAAATCTTTTTGTTATGAGTGACACACTTATGAAACTGTGCTTAATTAAAAATGGAAATATTCAATATTTTTAAACAGAATTCTGAGAAGGGGTCATTTCAAAATAAAAAACATTAATTTACAAAAAACTGACATGACGTTTTCAGGTTTTAATTTTAGTCAAAAAAAAAATAGTAAAAGTGGCACTCTGGAACATTTTTGGTAAAAACTGCAGGTATGTTAAGCATACTGGGTCCCGCTTCAGCTGGTGCGAATAGCTCTGGCTTGCCTGGAGATGAGGCAGGGCTCGAGGGAACTGCTGGCAAACGGGTGACAGTAAAAGGGAAGCTCTACTGTGCTCCCTCCCAAGCGTGAGGCCACCAAGACCTGAGCTAGCTAGCCAGGAGTGAGGGTAGGTGGGATGGGAGYAGTTGCAGTCACAGCTTTGGCTGGCGTCACCTTCATGCTGGGGGCCTTGCTTAGCACAGAACGAGCCCTGAGACGGGGAGCACAGGGCGACCTCTGCGTAGGTCCCTATGGGTAGCCTGCCTGGSCTTGGGGACAGGGAAGGAAAGAAGGGAGGAGAGAGCCACCAAAACTAACATGGAAAATCATTGTTTAAGCTCAAATGAAGTGCTTCACTGGAAAATGGAACGTTTCCATTTGCAACAAATTTTATTGATTGTAAATATTAACAAAATTAAAGTGTAAAGTAAAATTTGARTTTACAAATGTGAAAATGTCTAGAGGTTCTTGTTTTTTAACCAAATAATTTGACTTAGCCTCACAACTGATAGAGAAGAAATCAGGGAATTCTGGCCAAAAAAAAATCCTAACTCTGTCTTTTCGGCTTTTCTGCCCTCCACTTGTACTATGTGCCCCTTCAATTCAGCTGAAAATCTGGTTACACAAAGTTACGCAGAAGTATTAATTCTGAGGTTGATGAAGARGAGTGCATCCACGCGAGTTCTGAGGCAGATGCTGAGTTTCTGCGTCAGTGCAGGGTCTGTTGCTATTACCAAGTCCTGTGTGCAGGAGAAAGGGATTCGTGAASGTTTCTAAATATTCAGAAAAGGAGATCATCTCCAGGGATCATCATCATTTTCTCATTGTTTATAATGCTCATCTCTTGCTGGTTTCCTGCCCTGGAGAAATCAAAAAGGAATATAAAAATGTTCAAACTGTATTTCATATTTTTGGTGACAAAGCTGAGGCGGGAAATGTGACTTCAGCTTGGTGGAATCCCCTGAGTCGTTSGAGTCCTGGACCATTGGCTGTAAGGGGCTGGTATTTTATATGGAAATTGGGTACAGCCAATATATAAAATGTTATTATTTAGGGTTAAACTGAATGCATTTTGGAGTTGTAGAAACATGCACGGTCAGACTCTGAGTAATCATTAGCATGCTAATTCTTGGCAGAGGAGCCTTGTTTTACTGAAGGTTAGGTAACTGCGGTTGTGTGTCGTTTGCCATGCTAGAGCAAATGCAGGAGCAACTTTTAAGTCTAGGTTTCTATTTGTAGGTGAAAAATCAACATACACCAATTTTACAGTTTCTTAAGAAAATCTGTCCTATGAGTGCACTCTGAAAAGATGTTCTTAAAAATATTTTTATATTTCATTTTTTTAGGAATGATCAAAGCTTACMATTTTGCATTTCCTGACTTACTAAATTAAGTACAAGGAGTTAGCTATTTTGCTGTTAGGTAATAGTTATTACATTACAACAAACAGATATGTGATATTTGAAAAAGGTGGTGGGGRAGATGTCAGCGGAATTGTTCTGTGGACTATTGTATTTACCCAGTTTAGTAACAATAGTCAATGCAATTGCATTTAAACCCAATATTTTAAAAGGAAGTCCCTGATGCAGCGTGCAACAGCAGGCGGTGCTTCTCCTGGCTGCTGGGAGGCAATTGCTTTCTGTTCCAATTGATTCAACTACCAGGTTTTCGTTATTCTAAATCTTACAGTTGTTTTTGTCGTGCCTTGTTTTCCCAGTTACTTGGYCTTGCATCACTGAATTCTCCACCTAAACTGTTAGTACGTCTAAATGTCTGCGGCCGTKTGGCAGTTCCTCTTGTCCACGTCCCTCCTCCGTTCCCCTGGTGCCCCGGACGAGCAGAGGGTTGGCGGTGGCGAAGAGGAGCACGCAGGAGGAGGAGGCAGGCAGCCGCTGTGCTGCGTTCCCAGCCTCCGCAGCCTGTGGGGATAGCTCGGCTTGCTAGTGCTGGGCTTTCCTAGGGTCTGGACACGCTTGTTGCTGGAGACCGGGCTTCTGCGGTTTCCCCGGGCTGGCAGAGCAGGCTGGCTGAACGGACCGCGGCGTCGTGCCTTTGRGTAACATCGGTGCTCTAGCGCTGGCGGAAGCAGCGCCCGCGAAGATTAGAATGATTTTTCTTTCCTGCGTTGAATTATTTATTCATTTATCCTCCGCTCTTGAACCTGCTTTCCTCCTTCCCTTCCTCACGTCGCGGGTGCAGAAGTCGCTCGGCAGCTCCGTTTCTCTAAGCTCCCCRCTTACCCGGCGTCTCCGCCTTTCCTCTGGACTTGCCTTTGCTTTTCTTCTCGTCTTGTAGCTCGCTCTCTCCCTTCCGCTCTCTCTCGCTGTCTTTTACTTCTCATACGAACGTGAGAAGGAGAGAGAGAGAAAAGAACACGCGAGAAGCCGCCTTTGCCGCGGAGCCGCTCTGCCCCGCTGTGCGCGGCCGCAGCGGCAGCCGCGGGCTCGGCTGCRAGTCTCGGCTCCGGCTGCGTGCCTGCAGCGCCCCGCAGAATTGCTGCCGGGACCGTCTGCTCGTCTCTTGGCCCGGGGGTTCAATCTCTTTCGTTTCTTACTTTATTTCATTAGCTAATAGTGACCGGGGCCTGCTATCTCTCCTGTGTTTGTACGGACAGGGGGACAGTGGCATTTTAGGCTAAAACTGGAATTCTTGGGCATTATGGTAACGCAGATAAAAATCAGAGCTATGTTCAGGGTTCCTGAAAGTTCAGCTTCAGGCTGCCATTACTTCAATTGAAGCCTAATGTGAAATTCAGGGAGGTTCTGTCTAACTGGGGAGGTTTTGTCTAATTGACAGAGTGAGAACAAAAATTAAGAATAAAAATTGAGGCTGATGCTACATTCTGGGCAAGATACCATTTTTTTTACAAAACATAACTGACAGCCATGTGTCTAAACAATTCTGGTTGTCTGGGTTTTTTTCAAATGTAGTCCTTGGAAGACAGCAGTATTTCTCAGCAGAGTGGCTGAACTGTACACAGGCTTGAATATGTGCATTGAATTCAGCTATTTCCTACTGCTTGCAAATTATTTTCAGGCAGGTTGCATAGATTACTTAAGGAAATGTCAGCATATACTTCACAATGTGGTGATTTTGCGTGTTCCTTGTTCGCTGCTCATAATGCCGCTTGCCAAAAGTTGAAAGACTTTATTTGTTGTTGTTCTGCAATGGAATGAAGCTTTAGGAGCAGGAAGCAGCTACTTAGTTTTGATTAAGAGGATAAGATTTCTGAAAAATTTAGTCCACATCAGAATGTGGACATTGCATCAGTATTTCTTCCTAAAACGTTAGTCCCTGTTGATTCAGGCGGTCTGTGCGGGTAAAACTGTGTATCCTTGGAAGAAGGTGGCCTGTGTTTATGTTGGTGCTGTTGKCTTCTCGTGATTATTTCTCAGGATATGTGTGACAAAACTGAGTAGGGTGGACATGGAGTGCGTTATCAGAGAACTGGGATTTGGTCTATATCACTTTTTGTTAGATAGCTGAAAATCGAGACTTGGGCGTATTTTTTCCCATGGTGAAAATAAACTTCAATTTTAAAGTGTTCAGTGCAATAACATGTTTTCAGTCCATTAAAAGTGAATCCTTGGGGATTTTGTAGGAGCTGAGTTTATATTACTGCTCTAACAAAGAAACACTAAACAGTTAATAAATATATCAGAAGGCTTTCCTCTGCACTTTTTCTTTGATAGCGGTATGCATTGGATCTATAGCTGCGCTGTTCTACTGGGTGAAGATAAATGGATTTCATAATCTCACGCTGGGGAGGAAAGTGAAACTGGGAATGATTGGTGCTGCATGAGCTGGATAGCTTCACATCAGAGCTCTGAGAGGCAGAGCTCTAAAAAGCTGCGGAGGACATTGCCTTSCTGATTGGCGACTCGGAAATTGGTGCCCTGCCTTCAGTGCTGCTATGTTTTCAAACTTTCATTGAGTTTATCCCATCTTCCACCTGGCCCTCATAAATTGCTGGTCTGAAAATAAATCATTTGTCCTGGAGTGTCTACTCTGAGTAGATTCATCTTCAAAACAACATTATCATTTCCTAAAGCCTGGTTYTAAATCCATCAGCAGTATATGAGTTAAAGTGCATTACGTTATTTTGACATATTATTCATTGAGATCATTTCCTGATGGAAAATCGGGAATCAGTTTGTCCTTAATATTTGAATTACCACAAAGTAGAATACTTATCTGTTATTGGTTTTAGAAAWTACTGCAACTGGTGATTACAATTGGAAAAAAGTGAAATTAAACTTTAATTTGCCAAGTAGGCTCATAAATTCCTTTTGTCTRGAAGAATGAGTGCCTGATCACTGTTTGTAAATATTACTGCCCTTATGAAAAAATTTCRTATGGGAAAAGGGAAAATTTGACTTACAGAATGAAGCATTTCCTGAAATGTGTCAGTTTATCAGTTTTCCACTTAAGGGCTGGGCATCTCTGGAGAAATTCAGAGGAAGTTGGAATCGTTAGATATGGGCAGCCAGCCTTGAAGAAACACCCAGCAGTTTTAATAGCTTCAAAAAATAATTAATGCTATATTATATATTAATCACTGGGTTACCATTTCTCGCTAAATAGAAGACGTGATTTTAAGCCTGAAGGATGCAAAGGTGTATATAAATACTGCATGAATAATGATAACAGGCAGATAATAGATAATATTGTATGATTTACTATGTAGCAAATTACTTACTACCCCGGAGTGTTATATGTGCTTGGGTGTGTATAAGCCCAGTTATAACTCGAGAAATAAATGATKTAGGAAGCGTGCCAGTGTCTGCAGACACTGATGTGTCATGCTCAGTTTGACCATAAGAGAAGCTTTGTGGGGCAAACACTGTCGCTTCACTTCAGTGGGATTTATCAGAGAGCAGTGGAACAATTCGCAGCATTGCTGCTCGCGTGGATCCTAGCYGCAATTTGAAGGGTGAGATGGTAGAGTGACATGTGAGTTCTCCCTCCCAGGTAATAGCAATGTAAAAGAAAATAAATATACTAGATAAATAAATACATATTGGAAATATAGATGGAAGAACCAAAACCCATGGAACTGTTCTGAAAAATAAGAAAGAGTGAAGTTGATGGCAAGATCCCAACTGAGATGCACAAGAAAAGTGACCGGCTGTCCCCCACTAAGAATAGGATTTTTTTTGATTTAACTGACCTTAACTGCAGCATGCAAAATTGAGTATCTGATTACACTGAAAAACTGATTATTGCCATGTATGACCACGTTGTATTAGTAATTGTTTATGAAGCACTAACATATCCAGGTCTTTGATTTGATCTTTACTCCCTGAAGCTCGAACTGTTGCCGCCTTGAGAGCAAGGGAAGAAATGTTGCTGCAGGAGAAAGATTTTTGGGGAGGAATGGAAGAGAATGGCTACAGAAAGGCTCTTTAGGAGAACAAAACAGCACAGTGACCAAGCTGAGAGGAAGAGAAGGGAAAGAGTTTTCAGATTGAATAGCCTCGTGTTATGTCAGAGGCCAGCTGCTCGGAGGGTGGTAGTGCATCCATTACATATGCCAGACAGCACAGGTTATGTGCTGTAGGTTTATACCTCATCTTTCCAACAATTTTTGCCTCAGACATTAAATTTTAGTGCATGTTTTTTGTTGCAAGGAACAACTCATGCTGGAGATAATTTAAATTACACTTCGTCTTCTCAAGAAACATTCAAAGTWGCAATTTTTCTACTTAGGGCAGTCTTTTCTCGAGAATAAACACTTTTCTTCCCTTCTGTTATTCCCTTCCAAATGTCAGAAGTATTTTCCCCAGTGCTGTGCTGAAATACCTTTATAGTATTGCATAGAGGAGCACTCCGGTCTAATGACTGCTTGGCCTCAGTTATTGAATACTAACAGGTGAGCATAGAAAACTCAGAATTATATTAATGAAACAGTTACAGACGCTTACCTCCCACAAGGTACAGCTCAGTGCTGCCTAGCAGTATGTGCTACATAACAACAACAAAAATAAAACTGTGCACATGCAGAGTGCTTATCAACTCATTTTGGCAATACAGTGTACGAACACCGTGCTCACAAACTGTGGCCGTGGTATACCTGTATTAGCAGAACTGGTGTGCAGCTAATGTACTTGCAGTGATACTTTTCCTTAAATAGAGGTAGTAGTTTAAAACTGCTGTTATCATTATTATTTGCAATTAGTTTTTTTGGCAAAACTAGCTCTCTGTCTGCTACACTCCAAAATCTTTGTGGAGCTTAMAAGAATAAGCCAACCTCTCTACTGTCTGGATACATTTTTGAACTGCATTTTACGTGTCCGAGGCACTGTGGCCAAGGTAAGTAATCCTTACATCACCCTTCCAAGTTCAAAGGTCTTTCTGGAGAAACCCCGTGAAAACAAAAATCCTCAAATCACCTCTAAACAACCAGTGCGCCCAAGACTACAGTTAGGTGCCAAATGGAAACAACAACTTCTTGAAAAGATGTTTGTGATGTTGAGCTTCTTCCCACCTAGGCTATGCTGTCTTTAATCTGCGGCAGTGCCAAAATAACCACRCAACTGAACGTAATTCGTTCAGGCCTCTGTACGCAGAAGAGGCCCCCGGGGATCCCGGGGCAGCCTGCGAGGAGGCCGCGAGCCGCTCAGCACCGCGCGGACGGGAGAAACGCCTCGCGCRAAGGCGCTGACGCAGTGAGTGGGGGCTTCTGGTGGTCTCTTGCGAGGGCTGGACAATCCTTCGTGCACGCGCGCTGGTTGAAGCACACGTGTGTGTTTCTCACTCGCTCTCCTGATCTGTTCCTCCCTTATGACATGATTATGTCTTTGCCTGGAGGTAGTAAGTACTAGAGGTGTTGTAGTACGCGGTTTTGCAGCGTATCTCTTTGGGGAAGTGGTGGCCTTGACTTAGCSGATTCCACGAGCTACTGCTGCTTGAGATAAAGCCTGTGTCCTTGCTTTCCGCTTCCTGCCTTTTGATCGCACAGCCACGTGCTCGCGGATTAATCATAGAAAAGCTCCTAGCCGGGACTCCGTTACGCCACTGCTCGTTTAAGGACGTTGGCCGTTTCTGCACACATTCAGTGTCGCTGGAGAGATTTCCTTTTCTTGCCTGTTTAGGTAAATTTTTCTGTCCACTAAGTTTTAATGGTTACCTTTGGAAAAAGTCTTCCTGGGTATGGATTGTCAACCCCCTGTTTTCTATCTGGTCGGCGTGTAGAGATGAGAGATGGAGGCTACTTCACGTGGGCGGACACTGCCCTAGCACCGGGTTATGGGAATGAAGAGCAGGGCTTTTTGCACACGCAGATGGATATATCTACTTGGTATTCTTCAATCAAAACACTTTTCTTTACCAAAAGATCTATTCCGAAGGGTTCTTTCATTTATTGGGGAAAAGCATTGGTTTTACTATTTTCAAAAAGAATCTCTTACTTTTTCTCCTGTTTTCCATTTTGTTTGGTTTATTTTTTTTACTAAGGGCAGACGGATTAAGGGAGGTGACATGGGGAGAGGATGAGAGTCCTTGAGCCAGCAGAGCCAAGAGCGGAGTGGGGACCTGCAGCGGCACTGCGTGTCGGATAGGGCAGGCGATGCCCCGTGAGCCGGGGCAGGGGGCAGCGAGCACAGCGAAAAGGGTCCAAAACCGGAGAGCAAATCTGACAGTAGAAATTTGGACAGTAGGTTTCTGCCTGAGAGAATTTGGCCCTGTGGAAGCAGATCTGAGGGATTTTATTAACGATTCCTGAAGCTTTCATCTTGTCCTCCTCAAAGGAGGACAGCCTTGCTTTTAGTGTTGGCCAAAACTCAAAAATTCTCTCTCGTGGGAAAAGTCTATGTACTTCCAAATCTATCTTTCTGCTCAGTTGAAAATAATTTCAGTGCTGGGTTTCTGACCGTATCTTAACTGATGTCTTTCACCGCCGCCTAGGYAGTAACAGCTGGGAGCTTTCCAGCACGGTGGCTTTCTGTGCTGGTGACTCCTACTCGAGCCGCTTCACGCGTTGCTGAAACCCTGCTGGTAACTTGCATTTAAAATGACAAAAATGTTATTATCGCAAGAGCTAGCGCAATGGCAGGCACAGCTAAATATAGAAAATGTTCTGAAGAGACTGGTGAGAAATCAAAAATATACCTTCAAATGCAGAAAAAAAGATACTTTCATGCTCTTACTGCAAATATTCATTTATTACGYATTAGGAACACAGTTCTTGAGTACTAATTTTATGCAATACTGAATTCTGCTTATGTAATACAGAATTTACCAATAACGTGGACTTAAAATATATAGTCACGTTTTCTTCCAAGGTTTGTTTTTTCAGCTGTTTTTGTTTTCGTGGGACAGTGGTCCAACAGTACATGTTTACAACTATATAGTAGAACTAGCTAAAAAGCCCATCTTTTTGTGCCAAAAATAAAAATTCTTCATTTTGAAGCAATTGTTGCCAGACATTGAGGCTAGAAAAAGCCTTTCCTCTTTCTTTCTGGTGTTTCCCTCCCTCTCTTTCTTTTTCATTGAGAGGGGCTGAGAAGTGTAAATAGAGCCACCCTTCCCCCCTATACACACACTCACCGTTTCTAGRTTTAAAACATTTTCACTGGTATTTGTTACTGCTTTCTAGCTGGCAAAAGTTGAGAAACTGTCAAAAAGCAGGGAAAATCCATTCCTTTTGAAAGAAAGCTTAAAAAAATATTTGAAATATAGAAGGAAAAAACCCACTTTGAGTAAACCTTCCTTTGTAAGAAGTTAATACAGCTATTTTTAGCTATAGGCAATGAAACCAGCAGAAAGCCCTATGTGTGATGGAGGGCTTCTCCTTGTGGTGCGTGTTTTTTTTTTCCCCTATCAGAAGTATAGCAAAATGGTAGCTCTGCTTGAGTACGGATTTGCASAGATTCTAGCAGTCGAATGACTGGTTGTGTGATGTTCAAGTCCAGAAAATCTCGTGGGTCATCAAGCATCTTTCTTTTCAGCAAGACTCCCATTTCCTTCCAAATGGAAGCATGATGGTCAGAATTCATGAATGTTTCTGTATAACTGCTATTACTTGGAGCTTTTAACCAAATAAAAAGGAATTAACTGAAATGTACATTTCCAGCATATGCAGAAAATAACCAGACCCCAGTTACAGATTATAGCTTTAATGTTAGCACTATTGTCCGTACTAATAAATCTTTTTTATTCTGCAGACAGATACTTTCAATGAAAGAATTGCTGCATACCAGATAGTTGCATTTGGACTCTTGGTTTATAAAGGTATTTAAAAGATAACTGTAAAACTGTACACAAATAACTGGCATTCAGTTAGCCAGATTGCTTGAAGCCTGTCAAAGGAGAGACACTGATCAGCTCTCACATGCACACAAAATAATTCGTCAAGGAATCACAGAATCAATGTGTTCCTGCCTGTCTGGAGTCATTAGTAGCTCCAGTATTGCCAGTGGTAACTTTGCATTAACATTGCGGAAAAGATGAATCGCTAAAGCCTGTGTAAAGGTTTGGGAGCCACTAGACATGCTGCTGTCATCTCTCTGTGTACTTACAGCTGGTGATTGCTCGAAAGATTGGCATTACACCTCCCCTGAAAAATTCTGCAACAAATACCATCTTCACAGATGCGATGAAATAGCTTGAGCTTGCACAGAAGTTTGGTTGCTGGTCCTTGCTTGTCACTTGCCTGTTGTGAAATAGAAGCAGCTGCTAAATGAGGAAAATCCTAGGGAACTTCATTCTGGGAGGTTCATAAAATGCAGTGGAGATATTTTTAAAGAATGCTTAAAACTGGATTTTTGTGGTGAAACATTGTTAACAAACTGGTAATAGATTTTACTTGGTTGTTCTATAGAATTTGGAAGGGATCTCTGTAGATCATCTAGTCTAGTGTCCTGCTCAAAYTTTGGAGTTAGATCAGGTTGCCTGGGACCTTGTCCTGTTGAGTTTCGAGTATCTCTGAGGACAGAGACTCCACAACCYCACTGGGTTACTTCTGTCTYTCAGAGGCACCTAAGAAAGAGCTTTTCCCCGATAACTGAGCAGAATTTCTGTTCTTGCACCTTACGTCTGTTACCTCTTGCTCTTTTGCGGTGCATCTCTGAGGAGAATCTGATTGTGTCTTCCCTATAAGCCYGCAGAAGGTAGGCTTCGAAGGAAAGGAAAGGAAAGAGGTGTGGGGGGGAACACCCCATAAGGGATATTGGTTGCTTGTAAGGAATGAAGAGAAAGAAATYTGAAGATGCATGCAGTTACTATGAATTTCAGTTCTGCACAGAGATCCTGTAGCAGAAATATGGACACCTGACTTTTATTTAGGAGCTCTGCGAGGTTTTCCAAAGACAAATGCAGGGATCTCGAAAGAGATTTAAGTAGTCCATAAGATAAGTGCTGACTTTGTAGAGTACTGAATTATATTTTACAAACAGAGGTCAGAGTTTCTAAGGATGATGTTAAAGTTGTTTTTTTTTAAAAAAAAAATGATGGTACTAAGAAATAAGTCCATTTCTATTAAAAAATTAGTGGTATTTGTTTTTAAAATAGGAAATTCAKTTATTTTTCAAGAGACAGCCTTCACCTACACCAAAATGTATGGACTTGATTCAGAAAATGTTGAACAAAATTCTTTGGGGTGTTACATGCAAGAGATCAGACTAGAAGTCTTACTGTTCAATGTCTGCAGGCAAATATTTTTTAACGGTGCTGAACGTGCATGACTAACACCTTACCTGAAATACCCAATTTGCAGAAAGCTTAGAGTCTCTGGAGAAGGTACAGAATTTTGTTATCAACTGCAACAACTTGTTTCGTGAAGACACAGAGCAACATGAACATGTTTTCTCGTAGGGCAGGGGAAGAGTGTACCCATTAGCTAGTTCTGAGGAGGTCTCGGATTTGTTCGGAATGTGACAGCTTCAAAGTTCATTTGTCTTTGGGGAGAGAGGAGGGGCAGGGAACCTCCCTGGAAAATGTAAAGGTAAATGGTAGATGGCAGGATCTTGTTTAATACTCTTCAGTGATTCTATAAATTCAGGTTTTCAAAAACTAGTGGACTGGAACTGCAAGTCTGACAAAATATATTTACTTCAATGAACGTTCACTGATTTTTTTTTCTTTTTCCTCCCCTAAGCCTGGTGACATTTAGACAAATCAAGAGGTGACTCTTGGGGTCCCCATGAGCTATCATTTTGACTGAAGTTTCAGAAAATGCCATCTGACAGAGTCAGTCTTCTGATTTCTGCAGGATGGTGCAGAGTGTATTTTCCAAGGAGATACAGGCGCTCCAAATGTGAGGCAGAGCACAACTTGTCCTTATGAATTAAAGGAACAACAGAACCTAACCAGGTTGTTGCTCTCTGGCAGTAACAGAGGTGGTGGTGGTGGTTGTTTTTTGTTCCTTTCTTATGGTTCCCATTGACACATCTGATCTCATGGCAGGTGGTAGGAATTTTGGAGGGGAATTTCCATCATCTTGAGGCATTGCGAGGGGTCTGATACAAATAGTTAACACATACAAGTTCTCCTTACCCTGAGACAGAAATGATCACTTCAGGTGCTGCAGTGTAATTGTTCTTTTCCAGTTCTGGCTCAGTAGAGCTACTGACTCCATACAGGAGTTTTTTCCAAGTTGTTTGTGAATGTAAACAGAGTTTCAATAGACAAAAATCATTGATTCTTCTGAGATTGTGAACCAAAACCGCTATCTTGCAAGGATATTCTTTGGTGGTGACTGTGTTGCAGTTTACTAGGAATTAGCTTCATTTCAGCTCTTCTCCTATTCTGTATAACCAAGTCAACAGTCATTACCTGGTTTACAAAATGAAAATAAGGTTGGTGCCTTGTTTTTTGCTGGCTTAGGCTGATCGTAGTGAGAAATTTTCTGACGGGTTGAGTTGAAGAAGGCGAACGTACTTACTCTCTCTGCAAGGCCGAACTGACACCTGGTCACTAAAGGAGATTGTCTGGACGGATGGACGAGTTGCGCTCAGCATGTCCGGCATGAGCAGAGATACTGCAATCCAGCTCTGCTGGGACTAAACTGGGGTGTAATGGGTGTGTGCCTGCTCTTCCTCATTCTGTGGACATTTCTGTAGCAGCTGTTGGAGATGTACACTGCTAACCTGCCATGTGGATTAAGGAGGCGTAGGTCTGACTTCTACCGGCAGTGAGTAGTCCTAAACTTGGCAGCAAAGGAGATGGGATCAGTGGTGGTGTCAGGCCCTGCTGTGCCATAGTCATTGCCATAGAGCAGCCCACCAAGAGTGGTGTCATCATGAAAGAGAACTATTTGCATGAATCAAAAAGTAGTTATTTTCTTGTGGTTGTACTGATTTAACTGAGTATGTAGGCTTATTTTGGCAATTTGTTGCTGTCCTGTAAAATAACAAGAATGATGCACCCTTTTTGAATGTATTTTGCATTTTTATCTTCTATCTAGAGGAAAGTGCTACAAAAGGATGCAACACAAAAGGGAAAAAAGCAACTTTCCAGCAAAAAAAATCCAGCTTCTGATTACGTGCTCTAAACATTTTCTTAATGATAAAATAATCCAGGAATCAGACTTACTATTTACATCCTAATAGTGATGCTTGGCCCACCTCGAATTTTGGTGGTGCAGTTATCATACCTAAGTACCCTAAGTGGCTTAGGAGGATTTTCAAATCCGAGTACAGAGTTTGTTGAATTGTATTGCTTAAGCCCTCTCCTGATCGTTATTTCTGCAATACAGTGTCATGCCTTTTTCAGGCCTATGTTTTACAGTATTGGCCCAGAACTATGGTAGTTTTCTTTGACTGTTGAATGCTGATAGCAGCTTACTGCAATTCTACTGCTGAAGAAAGTCTCTCTTCCAGTGCTGCAGCTTATTTTATTCAGAGGTATGATTGCAGCTATGCTGGGTAAATAACCATTTCAAACTGTATCAAAACCTGAAGCAGAGCCACTTCTGTGGTGGGTTTGCCCGTGTTAGTAGTAGGGGCACACAGGAGCTATTCTGCTTCAAGAGATGTTGGCACGTGCCCTGTTTCCTCCTTGAAGAAGMTGTTGCGGGAGGGCTTGATTTGGAAGGGAATTTAAAAAAAGGATAACTCGAAGCCTGTCCGTAAGCCACAATATGTAAAGCAAAGGGTAGGAAAACTGAGTCAGAGTCTAGGTCTTCTAAGTGATACCCCTGGCTATCTCACATGGTAGATGTGACCACCATGTGGGTGGGAGATGGTGATACTGCGTGGTGTCCACATCTGCTGCAGCAGGTTGTATCCAGTGAACCGGTTTCTTCGTGAGGATCTGAGTCTGCTCCGCGCATGTAGGTAGTGTCTTTTCACATCTGTGCTGAAGACTACGTGGAATTATTTCACAGTTTTCTCTTACTCCTGCACTGAACAATTTTCTGCAAGAATAACTGTTCTAAGGAAAGCATTAATACATCTTGATTGTAAGAAGTCATTTCCTACTCACCTGAGAACTCATGGATAGCTCAGTGACAGTGTTTCAGTAAAGATGCTAATGCATTTTTGGGACTGTTCACACTTTTTGTATGTGCGTGTGTCTAGGGAGGAAGTGATAACCCCTCATAGATTTCTGGTGAGCGACATGAGGTCTTTGCCAAAAGGCTGGCATAATTCATCATTCTTAGTAAAACAAATGACAAACTTAGGCAGTCTTCCATAACTAGAAAAAATTACAGAGGGGAAAAATAGTCAGTCAAATCAAAGGAAAAGCTAGTCTCATTTTTTGAATATCCAAAATGTCCTGCAAGTAAAATGCTGGCATTGGTGGTGTTACTAATGTTTGTTGCAGTTACCAGAGGATTTTTGTGAGGATTTTGGTCTATCATTTAAAATCATCATGGTTAGGAGAGAAATTGTTACTCAGCAAGGTTGATTTCATCCCATCAATTAGAATCAGTTTTTCCAGTTAAGATATCTGTATATGTTGAAGATTCATTTACTTTTGTAGTAGGTGTATTTGTCATTAAGTCTTGATCTGCATTGGTTTATGTGGGTTCTTTCTCACTTTAACATAGTATGAGACAAAGAAAATGTTGCTCGACATGGCAGATGAAAATGAGTGCGTGTATTTAAACACAAATTTAAAGAGCATAAATGGATAGATCTGATAGTAAAGACTGAGATTCCAGTCTGTGGCCCARCAAAGTTTTGTTGAAAAGCTTCTCTTAAATCAGCTTTTTCCTGGAAATCTATTTTAGTTTAAATCTTTTCCAAATGCGAGCCGCAGCTGAGATGGCGGTGCGGGAAGGCAGGCAGCCCAAGGCGTGCTGTGACAGCTCGGGAGACCTGAGCTTGGCCGAAGCACTGCTCCGGCGCTTGAGTAACCTTCTGACACAGATTCCCTAAGAGTACAGCYAGGCAAACATCACTGTGTCTCGGATTAGAGACACTTATTTCTAAAAAGATTTGAGCAGTCGGTTTCTAAGGATTTCTCATTGGTTTGGGGTGTTTACTCATCTGAAAAGCTTTCCTGTCATCCACTGGATGTTTGCATCATGCATTTCACATGCTTTTCTTCCTTATCCTGTAAAGGATCATGTGTTCCCACTCAGCTTTTCTTCGGCTGTGCCTGCTGTAAGAGGAGCAGGGTGGTCCTCAGGTAGGTTTTCCAGCCTCCGGTTCCTGGTGGCGTGGGTGTGAGTGATAAGTCTGATAAGCTCTTCTGTCACTCATTCTCATCTCCAGCTTTGGGCCCTAGGAACAGCTTGTTACTGACCCTTCAACTATCTATTTAAATAGAAATATGTGAAATTCGGATATTAGAAACCCTGGTTTTGAGATCTGTAGTCCGAAAACTTAAAATATAACCAGCTTGCCCTAAACCACCAGTTTTCTAAAATTCCTTATGTGGAAAGCCCTCTGTGGCRTGACCCTGTGCAATAGGCAGTAGAGATTCTTCGCTTATATGAGCAAACTCACAGTGATTTAGAATTAAATTTCAACAGTTCAAGTAATCCTTCTGGCATTGCAGCTCGGGGCACATCACATTGAAATCCTATTAACAAAAAGTGTCTATATTTATAAGGAGAAGTTCAAAATGTGCAGTTGAAGCTAAAGCTGCTAAGCTTTTCGATTTGACAGGACAAGAAAAAAAAACAGTTTGAAATAATTTTATATGAGGATCTTACTGCACATATAGAGAGGTTTTACAATTAAAAACGGATAAAGAATCTCWGTAAAAGTGGGAAATGGCAAAACAGCTTTTGTGAGATTAGAAAGCACAAGTGGAAGTATTTGAGATATTAATGTGCATATTTGTTGACATTTGTGCAATAAATAATTTATATGCAAAGAGAATGCAATTACTTCATGCAACAGATTAATTGGTATACCTCTAGTATTGTAATATATTTGTGTGAGAGTGATTTGTGTATTTCAGTTCTGTTAAGTTCATTTATTTTTAAAACAGGTTTTATGTCTGTCAGACACCCACACTCAGTCAGTTTGGCTGCAAAAAGTCTGTAAATCTTGTGGAGACACCAGAGCTCCTGAGCAGCCCCAGGATTTGCCCTTGAGTGTTTTTAAAGAAGGAATGTAAGTAGCAGATATCTCTACATTTACGGGGTTAATGTACTTGGCCTTAGTTTGGTGAGTAGTTGTTCAGTAATGCTGTAATAGAAATTAGGGTCTTACTGCATCAGGTGAGACATATACGTATGTATATATGTATGTATCTTACTATGTAGATCTATATGCATAATAAGAGACAATCCCTCTCCTATAATTTCAGATGATACTGGGACAGAAATTTAAGGACAGGTTGAGAAAAAATAATGTATCCATTCTGAATGATGTTGTCAAGATTTTAGGAAACTAAGGAGTTCAGCACTGAGTTTGCATTGTATTCCAATAGCTGTTGAAAGGGGGTTTTCTTTATAAATTCATGCTGAAGTCAGATATCCAGGTGGCAGAGAGCATCTGTTACAGAGGGTGTTCATTCTCATATTCATGAAACTTAAGCTTTAGCCTGATTATTTTCATTTAACTAAAGAAATGCGGGTTTACTGTGGGTTATGTTGTTCTCTCAGGTAAGCTTCCTACTAGGGGTATCAGTTGAGCTGAATGCTTACCTAATGGCAGAACTAGTACRTGCGGGTTTTTTAGTGTTGAGGTAGAGCCTATTCTGTGCTTTGCCGGTTGAGTAAAGCAGACAGAAGGCTGGCTATTGGAGCYGCCTGTGCATTCGTGAGGCTTACAAATTAAAACATTGCCTGACACAAAATCCGTAACTGTGTGGTTTTTTGCCAACTGTGCATCCCATATTGATTACATTTTCAGCTCCATCATTGTCCAATTTACCAGTGATGTTAAAGATCATGTTTAAATRTATATGGAAGGAAACTAGAAGGAAAGAAGGGAAGTATTCTGTAGAAAGGCAAACTTCTTACACTACTTGCCTATTTTAGGGTCTTAAAAAAAAAAAAAAAATCACATGCCCAACGAGTTTGGTTCTTTGCTGGTCCTAAATCTCTCTCACCAGTCCAGTTGATCCAGAAGGGTGAGAACTACAGTACAAATGCATTTCTGAAGACAGTAGCTTTGAAGTTGTGGGCACTAATATTGTGTTAAATATAGAGCTAAGGAGTTTGCATATTGTATTTTTCACGCTTGAAGGACGATGTGTGGAAAAAGCCTGAGGGATAATAATTTACTGGTTTCATTTCCCAAGACGGTTATCCCTCATCTTGACATACTATTAAAATCATTTAATTATCAATATTTTGTCTTGTCATTAAGTTACTGATGTTTCCATTATTTATATTTCTAAAACTTTGAGTGCCCACATATAGACTCCTCTCTAGCTATGGCATGGTATGGTGTAGTACCTATATGTATTAGGTTATCTTTTCTCCTGCAGTCCTTCAGTCTAATTTTCTTCTCTGGTGTGTTTTTCTGGTTGTGATAGATTCTCCGCTGAGGCTAGTGTTAATCTGCACAAACAGTTAAGGGGAGAACTTGAGAGTTTGGTTAATACTTTAACAGTAATGGTTATATACATATATACATATATTTTTAATTCATATATATATATGTGTGTGTGTGTATGAAAAGTGGAAAGAACTCTCAGGAAACCTCTCATTTGCTCAGAGGCACAAATGAACTTGGCTAACAGAGCAGATGTTCACAACTACTGTTAGTTTTTGGTAACTAGCTGGTATGGTCAGAACCCACTGCGCTACGCAATTACAAGGGAATGCCTCCTCAGTATCCCTGGTTTTGGAAGTATGCTGTCATTCAGCGTACTTGTAGGAAAGGCAAGCTTTTTTGTTGGCTGCAGTGAAGGCCGTTGTAGAGCACAAAGTTGGAAAGATTTTCCCAAGCTAGCTGTGTTTGTGCAAGCAGGTGGCTCCAGTGTGCTCTGTTGTGGAGTTGTTGTTTCATCCATTGGAAAGAAGAGGAACRGAATTTCACTTAAATGCTAGCTTCAGCAGTCTGCCTACTTAATGCAGAGAGCACCTTCAAAGACTAYGGGAGTTAAGGGCCTTTGAGAGGTATCTTCTGCCCCAGGCTGCAAGGTGATGACTGAAACATATTAAATTTATGCTTGATATATTCTCCCTTAACCTTATGATCCTGTTCTGTTTTGTGGATCATTAGAGAGAGAAACCAAAACTGGTGTTCCATAGAGGAAGAGGAACTTTATTTTTATGTCCTAATTATGAATCCTTCAAGAAAAGGGCTCTCCAGGCTCTTTGCCCATGCTCAGGGCACAGACTACCCTATCTGGTCTACTTGACTTGGTATTCTGTCTTGGGGGAAGTCACAAGGTCACTTTGTAGCTCATGGATTTTCTGAGCCAAGCGTAGTCTTTGTGTCTTCAGAAGCCCTCTGTGGATTTCTCTTCCATAAATTTGCCCAGTCTGTTGTCGACCATTTGAACTTTCAGCTTTCACAGCATCCCGTGCCAAGGTGATTTATGGTTTGACTGTGTCGTGTAAAGAGTGAGCTACTGCTGCTCATTCCGAGTCTGCCACTGCCTGGCTTCATTTCATGCCCTTAATTCTCATCCTGCGAGAGGCGGTTCAAAGTCAACTCCTAGCTGTCTTCACCGCACATGTGATATCTATCATATTTTCCTTCAGTCATCCCTTTTGCGGACTGAGGAATCGTAGATTACTTAGTTGCTCCTTTATGGAAGCGCTTCCCTGCTTTTGACTATCCTTGCTGTGCTTCTCCAAAATGTTTATAGCTCCGCTTAATGTTTTTTGCAACCGGTGGGACCATATGAGAAGTCCATGGTGTGGAGAAGTAGATTTATGCAGTGACTTAACGTTCTGTTTTGATCATTGTTCTTTTTCTGATTGTATCAGGCACCTTTCTCCTRTTTTCCTTACCGTCTGTTCCTGTTAGAAGGCGTGAAAAAGAGGCAACCAAATGAGTTGGAGCTGATTTTACACTTTGTTTGCAAAACTCAGGAAAATGATTTTTAAATCCTGAAAAGAGCTTTTTGATTTTACCTGTGGTTTTCACTCACCTTTTTCAAACTMGGTTTTGTCATAACAGCCTTGACTGCAAATCCAGATTTTGCATGAGGTGCATGGAAGTTTTAGGATCAGAATGATTTTCACTTGTATCTGGTGAATCTGCCAGGTCTTCAGAAGAAAATCCCAGGGCTGGGCTGGCCCTTTGTGAACACAAGCCTCTTTGCTATGGTGAATTTGGCCACACATCCTTCTTCACTTGTTTGTTTCCTGAGGTCTGATTTTACAGCTCTTCCCTTCCTCTTTCAGTAATCTTTTATATAAGAAGCAGCATGTTTAAACCAGCTCTCCTTAAGATGTTTTCTTCYATCTGTTAGTACATAGGTGTTTATACATGTAAGCACAAAGTAAGTAACAACATTGACTTTTCAGTACGCTTGCAGGTGCCTGTGCTTGCAAGGGGTTTTTGTTTGTTTGTTTTTTGTTTTTTTAACTTTTGGTATTCATCAGAGGAAACAGTGCCACCCTTGCGAAAACAGGAACTCACTGACCACTCAAGAACGAAAAATGTCAAGGGGACCGTAAATGGAAAATGGCAGAGTTTGTTTTGGAAATTGTTCTGTGATGTGTTCTGTAATCACTTTGACAAAACTTTTATAAACTGAAACCTTTGCACCTTTTCAGCTGAATGCGCTTCGGAGGGCACAGTGCATCACTGGAACTATAAATTAAATAGGCTTTATTACTATTATTATTTAATTCTCAGGAAGAAGCTCTGYGCTCTTTGTGCCCCCAGAGTAAAGGTGTTCACTGAAACAAGCAGGGAATTTTGCTTGTGATTTATTATAATRTGTACCAGTTTCTTGGCTTTTTATCCTTTGAGCAGCTCTGGGAGCAAAACAGATCTAGGCTCCTTTGCATATTAATAAAGATTGGTGCTTGTAATTATTCAGTGGTTACAGTATTATTCCTTTGAGAAAAGTMGTTGCTTACTTTATTTACTTTTCTTTGTTCAAATTATTTTAAACCTTTAGTTCAACKGTGGAACGTGGCCATGCTGCTTGTACTGGTGTTGTGTTGCGTATTACTTTTTGTTCTTTCTAGCTGTCTTGTAAGCATTGAACGATCGTTTAGGACTTGATTCTTGGGAACAAAAAGGCGCTTTGCATAATTTTGTTAAAGAAATGTGCATTTCCTCCTGGGCTGGCAGTCTGTATTCTTATAGCCAAAGAAACAGTAAAAGTTGAAAACTGCGGTTGTGGCTTGTTTGCATGTGAGTGCTAAGTATTAAGAATATAGCTTTTTGTCTGGATTGCTCCAGACCTGCATTTTCCCTCAACCTGAAGTACCAAATCTCGTCTCCTAGCCCAAACTATCAGTGGATGGTTTATGGGCAGTTTTGGTGTCTCATCTCTCCGTAGGTCAGAGTTGCTTGCTCCCACTTTACCCCTGTGGCATCAACGATTGATTTCCCCAGTGTTTTCCTCAAGATGCTCATGAGATTATCCAGGGTGATTCATATATCAGAAATATGATTTAAAATGTATTTCTCACAGAATCTCTTCATCAAAGAGTTTTCCCAAGGAGTTTGTTTATATCACCATTTTGACTAGCATATATTCTTAGAAGAAGGAACAGCTTTTAATAATTAAAACTTGCATTGTTTAGTTTTCCCTGGAGTTTTCCTCAAGTGTAAAAATAAAGCTGTAAATCTAATACTGTTTTCATTTTGGAGCATTAATTTCTAAATCAACTTAAATTAGCTACTTTTTAGGTAGTTGTGTTTTTCCCACAAGGAATTATTTTTGTGATTTTTTTTTTCCAGTTCTTCCTCTGGAGTTATAACTCTGCATTTGATTGTGGAGATATAAGAAATAATGAGGCCAGAGTTGATATTATTCCAAGTAGAAAACTATATATTTGGTGTTATCTGTGATTTTGGGAGCTGTGTGTTCCCCAGCGAGACTGCAGCAGCAGTGCTCTGTGCGTCTCGTGTGTGCTTGACAGCTGTTACCCTCCTGTTGAAGGGGGGGAAGTTTCTACATCTGATTTCTCTGCACTGCTGCATGGCACGGGAGTATCAGAGTAGGATATAAGCAGATTTTCAAGAGGCTTGGAGACATGGTCTTTCTAAGCGATAGATTTTAGAGAAGCAGGATGAAGTTACAGGAAAGCTCAGCTTCTTGACTCTCCCGCCGTCCGCCCTTGAGAAGGAAGGCATTCCTTCCCTGCGGCCTCGGTGGAAGTGCCCAGCGCGCGCTGTTGCCCCACGGTACCGTCCAGCCCAGGTTAAAGGCTGTGGCACGGTATTTCTTAGCTGTAATGGTATCCTTACTCTGGGTACAGCGAAGCACTGCATGTGCTTGTAGAATCCTCTGCRTGGTTTGGGGGCAGATATATGATGTTGTTTTTATGTGCTGGAGGACAAACTGCTTGAGATTTATGATTTTGTTTTTGGATAAGCGTCCCGTGTTTTGCTGTATCTGTCTGTGGTCCTTTGGATGATCTTTGTCAAGTTCTCATTTGACAAAGCCAAATACAGAAGTGATTTCAAACTGAATTTCAGCTCAGTTGAGGTTACTTTAGTAGAACATTTAATTCCAGTTACGTCCTCAGATGTGAAAAGAAGTAAAAAATTAAAATAAAATTGAGCAGTAAATTCTACGATGATGTGAAAAAGTAAATGTCACAAGGGAGAACTGTTCAATGCACCTGCTTTAAATCAAGTTCCAGAAAGTTTATTGAGTTATTAATGGCACATAATTCACTGCCCATGAGTGATCTAGGTATTCAAAAACAATATTAGCAATACTACAGATAAACCCCAATAAGAGGCGCTTGCAAAATGTTAATATACACGTACAAATTTCTTAACACCTTTCTATAACTGATCTTCATTTACACACCGAGCATTTTGCGCCCTGCTGCGTTCCAAGCACACGTGTCCGCAGGCCAGGACGGAGGTGGAGATGCTCGTAGGGCACCCGGGCAGTGTCAGGCTATTCTCCAGCTGGACGTTGGGCACCCTCTTCTCTCCACCCTTGGTTACAAATTTTTGTTTCTTGTGTAATTCCTTTGAAGGTGGCTCCTTTTTTCTTTCAGGAATTTCCTGCTTGCGGTTTAATCTGGGCAACGGTCGTTGTCATGCACTTTCTCAATTTTGGGTGTTTGCTCTCATATTTCCACCTTTCCAGCTTTTGCTATCTGGGCCATGTACCAAGATGGAGAGCCATGTGCCGTGTAGCAAAAGTACAGCTCAGCTTCAGTTCCCAAGATGAGTAGAGGTTAGTGCAAATGATTGCTTCCCACGCTCCTCTCCCTGAATTGCTGTGTTCATCTTTAATTTTCACTTCACTAAGGAAGTCAGCTTGATCTGACAGCTGCAAAAAGTATATTAAATGTTGCTTCTACAAGGTGGATTGATAGGCAACAATTTCTTTGTTTTTATTGAAGATTAGATTTCTTTTAATGAAGGTAAATTCCTGGAGGCACTGGCAGGGTAAGAACAGCCTTCAGTGGCGAAATAAGYTCTATCCCTCCAACATCTGTGTTTCATCTGCCTTTGGTTCTCCGTTTTCTGCATGCTGTACTTGTGAATAGACTCTGAAACATAAACAATTGCTGATCATGCTGCCGGCRCCAAAAATGTAACTCATAATGTCGCCCTAATTACTTACATTATAAAACTGTCAGGTCGGGAACATTTGGTCTCTCAAGGCAGCTCTCCAATTAATCTTTTCCTTTTTTATTAGTGATCTTCTTCTGCAGTTGTCTTTTGTGGAGGAATGGGGAGACTTTTTGTTACTGTGGGTTTTTTATTTAAGCTTTCGGTGGTAATAGAGCAAGAAGACTTCAGGGTTAACAGGAGCTTTCCGTTAGCCCGCTTTTTTTCTTGCAGCATCTGAAGACTGTAGTGCATGCTATTACTAACTTCCTAGGGAAGAAGATTTACTTGCTGTTAATRTTTATTGCAGAGAAGGCGTCAGTCTCCAGTTCAGTGCCAAGCATCATCCTGTTAACATAGGATAACAATATAAACTGGAAGCAAGTTCTATTAAATACRTTTTTTGTTTTGATCTTCATAAGACACTTGCTGGCAGATCTTTCAACAAGTGTGACCATAATGACTTTGCATTAGAGCATAAAGAACATTTAATGTCYGGGAGGCTTTTTATAAGAAATGCTTTTCAGAGGCAGCAATTTTTTCACTGCTGTTCTCGTGATTGTGAAGTATACTCATTTGCCGAACTTGCCTTAGGAGAAGCTGAAATGGCCAAGCACGAGCCCTGGGTCAGTAGAGCGGGTGGGCTCCCAGTGCTCTTCATGTTCTCTGAAAGAACTGACCACTTTATCACAGTGTTTTACAGTACGCGTCTACCTGAAATCCCGTGCCTCTCTCCTTCACTTTAATTTGGTATATAAGGACCCCTCTAGGCTGTCAGTAGAGTGAATGCAGCAGATAAGTAGAGATAATGACAACATTTTGCTTTTGGACTGCTCTCATACAAAATCTAAATACAGTAATTAGTAATTGTAAACTTAGTAATGACATGAAATTAGGTTGTTTGCACCGAGAGACACTGTTTGTAAAGTGATAAGGGTGAAATTCTTTCCCCAGGCAATGCTTGAGACCTCCTTATGTTAAAGACTTCATTATGCTCATCCTGGCTGAGAGGAAAACTGCAGAGCTGCACAGCTCCATGCTTGTCGTCTTCAATCAGTGCTTTTCCTCATACTTGAAAATAGGCTTTAAATAACATTAAGTAAACAGTCACAGAGATAATAAGTTTCATTTGCTCAAACTTATTAAAAAAAAATTATCCCCTTATCCCTCTTGCAAAAGAAACCAAAAATTTGGATCTGTTTTCAGGGTGCCCCAACCGCTGAGAAAATTGCACCAGGCTTCCTGCCCTGGAGTGCCGCACGCTCAGATGGGCAGAGCGCCTGCAGAGCGYAACCCCGCGTTTGGTTCAGCGCTGCCCAGCCCCGGCGCGCGGGCGGTCGGGGCCGAGCACGAGGGTGCTGGCGAGGACAGGCCCCCCGGGGACTGGGTGTGACGAGCAAGTCCCGTGGTGGCTTTCCCTCCACTCCTTACTCTCCTCTCTCAGTTTAACCCTTGATGCTCAGGGGAAAGTAAAAATGCAGGAACCGGTGAAAAGGTGGAGGGATGCCCTCGGTGGAGAAGTTTCCCTTTTCCGTGAGCCCACGGTTCCCTGAGCCCTGTGCGCTGTGTTGGCTGTGTTACCGGCGTGAACTGTTTGTTCGTCTGTCTGTCCGTCCCCCCCCCCCCCCTTCTTTCAGCTTTTTGTGTCACGGCTGAAAATTGGAAAAAGAATTGGTTCAAATCAAGCTGAAATAATGTTTTCTTCCCCATTTTTATTGACAAAACCTGAAAGATATAATTTCAGCTCAAACAAAGCATTATATTTGATAGGACTTTTCGCCCTTCTAAAGGGAGCAATTGCACCTGTGATTAAAGCAAGGAAAATGAAGGACTGGATCCATACAGCTGCTATTGCCACTCTGCCTTTTACCCAGATGCTCTCTGGTCAAGTCACTTGTCGAGGATGTGCACGAAGTTCGATATTTCTGTGCGCCCGAGGGAGCGCGTGTCCGCCAACGCGCGGCGAGCGTCACGCGCGCAAAGCGCTCGGGTACACGGCGGGGGGACGGGCTCCTCCAGGCTCTGCTGCTGGTGCTGTTCGTGCTGCGTGGAAGAGGAAGATCGCGTTTAACTCTCTGCTTGATTCAAAGGAGGAATATATGCACCAAGGTGTTTTACTTCCAAAAAACGATCTCTCTTCTGCTTTTTCTTTTTTTATTTTTAAATAATTAGATGTTTACTGAKAAAAAGAGCTAGAGAACCATAGTCCTCTTTCCCAGGTGAGCCTCCAGACTATCAGCATATGAAGTTAACTTCCTCTATTTGGTTCAATGATTTTTGAAGTGTTTTATAAAAAATAGAGATTCCGCTGTAGTCTCATTTTATCAGGATCTGGGACTGTAGACATAACGCTTGTGTCTCCAGTTTTTTAACGCTTGTGTCTCCAGTTTTTTAACGCTTGTGTCTCCAGTTTTTTAACGCTTGTGTCTCCAGTTTTTTAACGCTTGTGTCTCCAGTTTTTTAACGCTTGTGTCTCCAGTTTTTTAACGCTTGTGTCTCCAGTTTTTAAGTATCTTTAAGTTCAAGAAGTTCAAGACTGATCTGTTCTTTTTTACTCTGAACGTCTTGATAGTCATTTTTCAGAATATCTTGCAGAAAATGATCAATCTTGCCAGTCTTACAGAGTGAAMGTACTAGGTATTTTCTCTGTATAAATCTGAAATATGTGAAAGACGACAATGATAAAAAACGCTGCTGTGTATTGTGGATTCAAGAATTTGTCTGCAATATYCTGCCTTTTCGTTCAGCGCAGCTCTAATTCTTGAATTCACCTTGTTTGTAAGCACCATTCTCTTTATAAATTATCATAAACCTGAAAAGGTGTGCTATTTTTTAAGCTTAATATGAGCTGGTGTTGCCTTATTTCAAAGTCTAATACAATTATGAACATGCCGTAACTTGTGGATGATTAAATTGCAAATTGTGGGTGTCCACCAGGCTACTAGATATATTAAATTTGTTCACCCTCATAACTCATGCTCATACATGCTCTGTATTTTCCAGGATCACTCAAAGATGTGCTTGTTCTGCCTGATGTATGTTCTATAGTATTTATGGTTTATCAGATGTACAGAATATCTCCTTCAAGGAGACACCCATACATCATTTAAACTTCTGTAGTTATTACATTGTTTTAATGGAAAAATGTTATAAACGAATGAGTTTTGTTTTTTTCTGCAGCATTCATATGTTTGAACATGGCTGTGTAAATATGGTTGTTTTTGTTTTATGAGAACGTGCACCTCTTGTTTATTTCTCACCAAGTTTCCTGTTATAAAGAGATTTTATTTTCTCCTTGGAGACCTGTAAATATAAGAAAGGTCAGAGAACAGAAGCTAAATAATCAGAAAGTAGTTGCACAGAAGTTTTGTGGAATAAATTTGGCACCTGTTTAAAAGAAGCGAAAAGCAAAATCAGCGAAGCATACTCTCTACCTTGTACTTGGCATTGTAATTTAATGAAGACTAGAATCTCTATAGAATTTWAAATTTTTTTAAAGAAGGTTTTGTTTTACAACTGTAAACTAAGCAGTATCTGCCTTAATCCGTATGGAAAATACCAGCAGCTCTTATGAACTTAGACTGTGACCTCATTAAATAGAAAGACCAACTCTATTTAGCTTGCAAATAGACAGAAGATCCCCGAGAAGGGATCGGTTCAGGGTTTGCCGATGTCGGACCCGGCGGCTTTCCTGCGAGGCCGTGCTGGACTCGCCTCCCCGACTCTGGCGCGGTGGGAGCTTCAGCGCTGCCGGTCCCGGCTTGCCTTGCCTTCTCCAAGCGCTTCGTTTGCATCGGTCTCTTGTTGCACCTGCAGCTCCAGGTACATACCTGAGATGCCCGACCGAGTCTTAGGAGCCCTGTGATGCCCTGCACGGCAATCATCCTCGGTTCCTGCTGTCGGAGGCGCCTTTTAAAGGCGTTGTGTTCCTGCCAGCAGAAGGGCAGAAAGCAAATGCACATTAAATCCTCATGCCTAAACTACGGCGTGTGTTATCCAAACTGGTAATCCTCTTGRGGAGGTGTTATTTTTATCAGGAATATCGACAGCGGAAAGAACCAGGAACGTCCGCAGAGGGCTTGCGAGCTGGCTGAGATGTGYGAGCGCGTTTGCAGGTGGAGCAGGGCTGTGAGCCGGTGGCCTGGATTGGCACAGAAATACAGCAAAGCAGCACTGGCCTCGTTGCCCTCCTGGCACAGGGTTAGAGAGAGGAGGATGTTTCTGATGTCTTCTCCAGAGAACTTGATGTTTACTTTGTCTTTTGTTTGTCTTTTATATAACTGCGCTGGATAATATTGCAAAGTCATATAAAATTAGAATTAAGTTTGAACTAGGGTTTGTTAATTACAGTATTTAACTGTTGTGGTTATTGTTTCCTAGGAGATTAATGAGGTGAATTATTGTAACGTAATTAAACTACAGTATATCTAATCTCCTACATACCCTTGTGGTTTGCTGTTATTCAAGTCTCACTTGAAGGTTAATTTCACTTAGCTGGTATATATTTGACTTTGGCAATGCACTTTATATCGAAATACGCTTTTAATTATATTTGAAAGTCATTAGGCAACAGCTCTGCCAAAATGGTCACTGGAAGCTTTACCAGGGAAGGTGAGGACATGGCAAACTGTGCAATCAGCAAACACRTACCCGGACGCAATCTGAACATGCCCATAAAACCAAAAGGTAACATATGCTGCCGCTTACGCTCCGGCGGCGGCTCCTCAAGGTTATGCCTTCTCTTCCGATCGTCCACTCCGGTACGTGGCAATTATAAATAAATCCTTTTTCCCCAGAGCGACAGATCGGTTTTCTTCAGTCCCCAAAATATAGCTTTCTCCTCCTCCAGTAGCAAATTTGGCTTCGTCTTAAATTCATGATTCCTCATTTATTTCCATGCTAGATTTATTTAAAAGATGACTATGCTGCAAAAGAAAAGCTGCCTGATTTGCTTCTATGTTAACTGTCGTCCCGGTGTAAGACTATGACTTTTTTTTTTTTTTTTGTATTAGTTACGGTCATAAACGTCTTTTTTTTACATCAATTCTTTGCTTTCTATTCACTAATCCTAGGAAATTATCTTCTCTATAACTCTTTTTCATTTCCTCTAATCTGAAATGCTAAAGATTATGATCTGTATTTTCTCATTCATTTATCCCTCTACATTTTTCCATTTATATGTAATTTGGAYGACATTAAGATTCTCTCCCCAGAACTGTATCTGAGTATGGGATCAAACCCAACATGAGGCCTATTTTCTTTTCATTTTTGATCATCTTATGATTTCATAATTACAATTGTGATCCAAAGTATAGAAGCTGAAGTACAATCAGCTACAGTTTGGGGTCCGGAGGTTGGTTCCTTTCTGGACAGAATCTGTAAATGCCGAATGTCTAGAAAATGCAGCTCTTAAATACTTGGGCATTTAGTCAAAATTATACTTCATGTCTGGAGATTTATCAGCTTTGGAAGCAGTATTGGAAGAGTGAAGCTGCTCAAGAAGTTTCTTGGTCATTACTCAACGTGGATCTGATCCTGTTATGCAGCACGAAGAGTGATATCCTATTTTTCAAACTGGAAGTTTGATCAAATTCCTCATTGGGGCTGCTGAAATAATTTCCGCTTTGTCTTTTCTGTGTATTTTTCAAGGTAAAGATCCAACAGCTTGTTTACTTTTTTCCTGTAATYAATCCGTCAGATGATTTTCATCGGTTATGCATGTCATTTCACTTTTTTTTCTCCTCATGTTTATTCTGTGTTGTCATTTCATTCAAATTTTAGTGGGATTGCTTTCAGCCTGCTCTCACTGTGTCTGGGCAGATTGTATGAGCCACAAATAAGAGTCTTAAACCTAAGTTATCCAGATCATCTGAAASTGTTTGCGCTTTCTCCTCTGTGTTTGCTGCCTTAGAATTATCTGCTATCAGGAAAGGTAATAATTTTGAAAATAACATTTCCAAGAAATTCTGTTCTTCTAATATTTCATTTCTAGAAGATAATTTGAACCTGTGTCCGTTGTAACTTTCCTAGCGTCTCCAATTCTCTTCTCGACACTCAGCCAGCCTGTTTCTGTCAAATATTTCTGCTCTTTACCTTTAAATCCATGTGAATCTGCTTTGCCATTTCTCTTCAAAAATATGCTCGCTACCTTTACAAATCAATCTGCTTTGTGGCACAGTGTCAAACACTTTTCTGATTTCCAGATGAATTGTCCATTATGTTGCTATTGTCTACCAGGTGGGCRACGCATTCAAAGAATTCAGATAAATTTGTGTGGCATGACCTCCTTTTCCTATGAATTCATCCTGCTATCGTGATCGTCTAAGTCATGCATTTCTAAATCTGTTTTAATAATTTTGTGCCTTCTGCGCAGCCAAGTTCAGGATAATAAGCACGGGCTTTCTAGGATCCTGGAACCTTTTAAAGTGAAGAGAATTACATTAGCTGCTACTCCAGTTCCCTTATGCTCCCTTCTATACTTACTAAGTTATCACAAATCCTGCCAACGGCTTTCCTTTTTCCCTCACCACTTTCTTACAGATTTCTTGGTTGTAATTCAGCTGGGCCTGGAGCTTTGTCGATGCTTAATAGGTCTAATTGCCTAATTAAGGTGTCAGCTGTGGTAGGAGCAGAAGCTTTTCATTTCCGCTGTTTCCAGGAGTGTGCGCTCTGCTTCTGTCGCAGTCTCTCTTCCTTTGTGTATTCATTACAATTTTTCTATGAAGATGTGAGTAATTTGCCTTTTCTTTGTTTATTTAGAAATGTTTCGCTGTAAGGTATTTGCCCATCTCTTTCGTTCYCTTCAGACCATAAAGGGATGAATTAGGAAGGAAGAAAAAAAGCTACATGCAAAAATTAATGTTAATGTGGAACAGTGGATGGCCGTATTGTTTCCTGTGCTYTTCATGGAAAAAAACGTGAGCTGTGTCGTGATGGCACATATACGCTGGCGAGATGAAGCCATGCTCCCTGCTTTGAGGATCGGAGGCAGTTAAGGACTGAACGAGGCTGGCATCTCCGCTCGGCGCCGGAAGCAGGGGCCAGCGCCTTGCCCCGACGTTAACGTGGTTGTTCTTGGGGTTTTTAGGTGCGTTATCTGCCTCGGAGGGTTGAAGGGCAGGCAACTGGAAATAAATGTATTGAGCGTATACTCCAGGGACCATCCATTGCTTAAGATTTGTAACTGAGAAGTTTTAAAAGCATGCAATTCATATGGGAGGCTGCTATCTGATGGGTATATAGCTGAGCAGTTTATTTTTTTTAACGTATGTTGCTTATCCAGCACCAGGTGCCTTTCTCTGGTTTAAAAAGAGAACCGGTGAAAACGTGTGTTCACAGATGCACTCGTACTGCAAAACTGTAGCTTTAGAGTTGCTTTTGTGCAAGTGTTAAATGTGCAGTCAGCTGACACGAATAGTACGTTTACATAGCGTCTCTTGCTCTTTTGGAGTCTTATAGGGATTTTTCAAACTTGATTGCACAAAAATGAGCTAAAATGATATTTTTAAGACTATTATATAATGTAAGGAACTTCAGCTCAGGAAGGCATTTGTCCTTTTGAGTTCTTTCACAACGTGTGAGGGGTTTAAAACAGTTTCTTGAAGAGGTCAGAAAGAAGACTGCTGCAGTGGGCATGATAGGCTGTGATTTAGCGCYGTTCTTGCAGCGGGCCCTGGAAGCATCCGGCAGCCAGGGCAGGAAGCGGGAGAGCGAACTGCTGATCTGCTCTGCGACAGCATGCTTTCTGTAGCTGTAAATCTCTGTGCTTGCACCAGGCTTCAGTTTGGTTTAAAATCTCTCCTTGCGAGCATCCAGTGCTTACTTTTGGAGGGGATGGTGAAGGATTTATAACTTAAAAAAATTTTTTTTCTTCTTTAAGTTCCTTCCTCTGAGCCCCAGCGAAGACGCCTTAACAAATGTCATTCAGTCAAAACCTTCATTTCACGCGGAAGACTGTGGTCCGTGACACTGTGCCACCTCCTGCATTAAAATGATGGTGATAAATTGTGACAGAATGGCCTTTACACTGCTTAGCCCTGGTAAATGTCCAAATATCATGCTAACAGCCTCTAAYGTGCACGGTAGCTTCGCGAAGCCCRGTGGTCAGTCGGGAGGAGCTTTGGAGTTCTGTATTTGGTTACGTTCCTGCGACAGTGTTGTTTTCTACCTGTATTTTTTTTTTCTGTTTGGTAATGCGGTAAATRGAGAAGTGTGGCAGAGCCATGCTTTGGGACACTCGCTACCTCCTCCCTTTCCTCTCAGATTTCTGAAAACGTAGCTAGCAGCTAGTGCAGGCAGCTTGTAGTAGCTCTCCGTCTGCAGCAGCACCTGACCCGATGATAGTATTTGTAAGTGTTCCAGAGGGAAAATGGATAGAGATAGCTTAAGACAAACTTARAATATTTTTAAAAGAGATTATTCTACAGCAAGCATTAAATTTTAAAGAAATATATCTCGCCCCATAGAACAAGGAATGATAGAGCAGTTTTCTCCGAGACAGACATTTCTCCTCTTTTCTACATTTGTTGGATAATCAACATTTCCATTTGCTATTTATCTACTTCTTAAAATTTAACAAGTAATTCTACTCGTAATTATGACRCTTCACGGTCTTGTTGAAAATTGGCACCTGCTGTGTGTAGGATAATAGCACAATTCAGCGTTCACCGTYGGAAGAACTGATTTTCTGCTTGCTTTATCTGGGAATGTCTGAATTATAAGTAGAGCTGCCGTCCTGTTAAAATTCAAATTTGCTGAGGATGTAGATAAGTAAGAGTGGAGTTCTGGGTGGGTTTTTCCGTTTGTTTTGTTTGTGCGTGTGTGTGTGTGACAAGAAAACCCAAAATGGCCACGTTTTATCGCTGCCAACGCAGAGAAGGGCGTCTCTGAAGAAAGGAGGTTCTGCTCCGCCCGGGGGCGGCCGTGGGGCGGCCGTGGGGCCGGGGGAAGGCCCGTGCGCAGCCGGCCGCGGCCGCCGGGCCCGCTGAAACGCCTCCGCGGATTCCCCGCAGCTCTCCGTGCCGGCAGGTCGGTCCGGGCGCTCCAGCCAGCGCCTCGCGGGCCGCAGCCGGCGCCGAAGCGGCTGAGCGGGAAGATCCCGGCCGCCGTGGTCGCTGCGTGCTTAGCGTGCGTCTGTTTGGGACCGAGGCGGGTTCACAGCACCATCCCGTTTTTGTTTTCTGTAGATTATTCTCCTGTGACTTCTAATTAAAACTTCCCTTAGGCGCAGGGGAGCCACTGGGGAAGCATTTTTATGTTTGAAGGGTTTTTTTTCTGTGCTGTCTCAACTTTAATTATTTTTTCAGGATTTCGAATAAGCGTTTTTGTGCTTCCATTGGATCATGCTTACTACAGAACGACAAGGTAAGGGGATCTGCAGGGATATTTTCTGTAAAATCAGAAATTCACACAAAATATGTTTTAAATGTAGTCGAGCAAATATTCTCTTCCCCCTCCTGAAAAGCCCTTTGGCCAGGTTGAATAGTCTTTCATATTTTTTGAACTGAATAACTTGCGTCAAATCTCCCATTCCTGCACTATTCAATCTTCGCAGGGAATATGATTACACTGAAATGAGACTCCATCAGAGAAATAAGACATTGGCTGGGCAGCGGAGCAAGGCATGTTTCCCAGCAGTTTGCATAAATGTTTTTTGGAGCATAATAGTGACCTCTAAACTTGAGAGCTAAACTGTCAGATGGCAGTTTCTATTCGTTGTTGCTGGAAACACCTTGTTTGCCAGAGATTCATTAGAGTTATTTCGTGTCTGCTTGCAGATATGTTTGATGTAGGATGGGCTCAAATGGATATAATAATGTCATTCCAAAATGGAGGGGCAAAGAGGTGTTWAGCCGCTAATAAGTGTGTATACGTAGGTGACAGCGCGTTCGTAGGCTATTTGTGCATCTTGACCCCAGCGGAAGTCATCTCCAGTAGCAGGTAATGCTGCGAACCTCACGAGACGCTGTCGGCAACGGTGGGCGCACGGGCACGGGAGGAGCAGAGTAGTCCCAGCAATTTCCCGTTGTTGACGGGAGCATTGGCAGGTCTCCTRCATACATAGTCAAATTGCAGTAGTTCTTAGAACAGGGGTTAAGGCAATGCTCCAGAGAAGAAATGTTCGTGAAGATCGTCGTTCAACTGCAAAGAACCTTTCCATGCTATCCACAGCAACGAGTTCCTTTGCGTAAGGCGCCTRTCTGCAGCGTGAACAGGCAGTTGGATGTGTACTGCTGAATCTCTAGCTCACACTCAATGTGTATTTTATTAATATACATGTGTGTGTATAAACGTATTCATATAAATGTATACACACACAAACAAACAAATTAAGGGATGTGCGTGTGTGTTTGTGTGTATATATAAATAGATGTTTCAAATGGGAACCATCCAAGCTTATCCCAACTCATCAGCAACTGCTGTGCAACTGATGATTTTTTTTTCTCATTTAACTTTTTTTGCATAGACCTGAAGAAGTTTTTGAAAGGAGTAAGTTCCTCCAGTGTCTTACTGAGGCCCTGCCCAGTATTTTTATRGCTGTTATTGAGATAATATTACTGTTGGATTCAGTTCATTGATCTTTTTGAGTGGCTGTTGTTGTGCATTGCAGGCAAATAGGAAAGGAATTTAAAAAAATGATTAGCTTTTCTTTCCTTCATTTATATTTGAGCAGAATATATTTCCCCAAAACTGAAGAATAACAAGCTTAGGTTATGCTTTTCAGATGTTTTAGCCATTGTTGAACTACACAAACAAATCATACTTCTGCACTCAAAAATACACTTGCATTTGAAGTTCTCCCTTTTTACTTCTATTTTGAGGGTAAAACAYATAGAAAAATTGCTTTTGGGCAGAGGAATGTTCTGTACATTCCTCTGCCCCAAATTAAGTAAGAAAATAAGTAAGAAAAAACATGGAATAAGTAGTTTTTGAATGACTAATAAAAAGGTAAGTGGTGTGCTCCTGTTTATCATTTTTAACAATGTAAGAAGTGAAGGACATTGGTCAAAAAGAAAGTCAGGACATTTAAATTGATTAAGAGGAATCCTATGCAATATGTAATTAACATGTGTTGCTTTAGAAGATTATTGCTAATAAATTAGTAAGATTCGCTGAAGGATTTGACATTTATGTGGATAGTAAAATATTGACAGTWACATTAGAAAATTTTAAAAATTGTTTTATAAAAGAAACTCTCTTGCTTAAAAGCGTATACCAACTGTCATTAGGAAAAGACATCCTCTACTGGCATGCTGTTCCATAATAATTCAGTGGGAGTCAGGCAATTAAATACCTTTTAAAACAATCTAGCCTTAAATTACTAAGAACAGTGCCTCTTTATTCTGTGTATAAAATATCACAGTTTTAAGACAATTTCTTCCATTGTAGTTAATGAATTGCTTAAATGCATATAAATGAACCCTACATTTGAATAGATGGTCACTACATTATGAAGTATTACTTACCTGCTCTGTTCTGACCAGGATTGTGCCCTCTATCCCATTTGCTACCTTATTGCTGCATACACATCTCACTGCACTTTCTCATTAGAAAACCTCTGTACRATGCTATTAGGATTCTGTGATTATCCACGTGAGACATGACATACTGTGATCCCYGTGTTCTTTTATTCATGCTTGACAAAACATGGGCATATCGGTCATTAATTTGTATGTAGCCTGCAGAAAAACGTGAAGAGTCAGGCTGCGTTGTCTTTCTGCATTGCTGGTTGCTTGAAGGGACAACATAACGTGAAAATCACATTTCTGTCAGGAAGTCTTGCACTTATTGTGGCTACAAATAACCTTAAGATTAATGAAACTGAAAGGAACAATCTTGCACTTATTGCAACAAATAACCTTAAGATTAATGAAACTGAAAGGAGCTGGTCAGTGGAAAAAGACTTTTTCTCATTTTGTTTTTTCTGTGCATCTAGCTGTACTTTTGGTAGTGTTTTTCTATAGAGATGGAGAAACTCCCAGAAAAGGCTTTTAAGAGCATCCACAAGTGAACAGACGGAAACCTTTGTGTCTTTCTATATAAAGTTTTAGGAAAATTTGGGGGCAAAATGATCAAAGAACTTACTCTTAAAGGGTCTTATGGGAACTACCTGCCATCTTGAAAATCTGTGCTGTAATAATTTAAAAAAYTGGTGTCAGAAAAAGCGATTTGTTTGAAAGCAGTTCATTTCAATTTCAGTATTTTGAAATTGTGCTCAGTATCTAAGGTAGCATGCCTGAAGAAAGATGATCTGGTTACCATGGTTTCAGCCTGAGATTTGGGTTACTATGGTGTCTGTCTTTAATTCTTGCTGTGCCTGAAAGTATTATGTGACCTGGGCAAGGTCATGTGGGCTTAAATCCTCAAAGATGCTAAAGCTGGAGCAATAAAAATTAGCCTTTGCAGCGGAGATCTTTTGTGCATCTGCTCCCTAAAGGAAACACTCCTGCCCCAAATTAGGTATCTAGGCTTCTTACATAGCACAGCATTTGGTTCCTATCTAGAGAAGCTTGTGCCCTAATCTGATAGAAAGAGCCTGGTGGCTTATTACAAATCACAGCCCTTTTTTTGTCTAGCATATTTTAATGCTGAGTGTYCAGGAGGCACACTCCTCTTTTCAGGAGCTGTGGTGATACGTCCTCTCCTGGAGATTGTCATCRAAACTGAAGTCAGTGTTTTAGCTTAAGATGTGACACTCAGTGTCAAGGGAATCAGTTTTAGATAGGCCCTTAGTAACATTTCTGAGGACGCAGAGGAGGAGGCTCAGTATTTCTGTTCTTAYTGAGAAGACTGCACTCATGATGATAGGCTCTAAGAGGGTTACAGTTGAGGAACATCTTCAGTTTATAGGAAAGAAGCCAAGCTGAACTAAGCTGGACAGGGGGAGAGTGAGTGAGAGACAGCCCTAGTTTTTGCAGTTGGCTGAGGGGAGGAGACTTGAGACGTAGTGCCCATCCCAAGGACTGTATGTATTTTACACTGAATGGTCGATGGGCAGCATACATGACCTTTGGAGTAAGAGCTATTATAATGAAGGCTGAAATGTATTTTGATACTTTGTTTCATAGCGCCTTAAGTCTTGATTGGTTTCCAACCAGCATACTGGTCTGGCAAACTAATGTCCTTTGGTCTAGCTGTGATGCTTAAACTGGGAACAGGTCTGACCACAGGCAGCATTAGGCCGTAGTGAGCTGGAAGATCACTGAGTACATTCTTCTGAGAGAAAGCACATTGCTTTTCCTGAGAAGATTAAAACGGAGAACTCAACTTGAACTGCCTCACATTGGGTGGCAGCTTTACTCAGCAACCTGTTAAAGAGAAGGTGATCCTGATCCTGCCAGCCCCAGCCAGAGCTGTGTTTCTTTACAAGAGGCCACGGCTGCGTTGTGCTCAGGGTCAGATCAGGCCAGCGTGCAGTAGGT
Source organism: Rhea americana (assembly GCF_003343005.1). Lineage (NCBI taxonomy): Eukaryota > Metazoa > Chordata > Aves > Rheiformes > Rheidae > Rhea > Rhea americana. Next base: position 730,200 of record NW_028186326.1, read on the forward strand.
GCTCTGAGCAGCCTTACCGGATCAGTTCCCTTCCAGAGACCAAAGTAGGAAACATGGACCGTGGACTCTAATAGGACTTCAGTTTTAGCTAAAATTCTGTCTGTTTAGGACCAAGAAACAGGAGGAACAGAAGCAGAGCTGCTCTCTAGGCCTGGAGAACCTCACTGGCAAGACTTTAGCCAGCAACAGAGTATTTTCATTTGTTTGTTAGTTGATTTTTTTTTCTTGGGGGAGGGGGGTGTTTGTTTTGGGTTCTTTGGGTTTGTTTTGCGTTAGGTAGGGCTTTGCATCCTGAGATTTAGGTATGCAAATTCCATTTAAGTCTTATTCCATAGTTTTGAGTTCTGTTGCARTTTCTGGCTTTCACATTTTGGTTTTAGTTTTCCATCTGTAATCTAAAGACACTTTTTACATCAAAGGGCTGCTATAGGGATGGTATCACAGGGTCTTAATGCTATGGTAATGGATGCAGGCTTAATAGTGTATCTTTGATTGCACCCTGAGTAGTGGCACTTCATCATTCCGTCACAGTGAAGCAGCTCTTCCCTTCAGAGTGCAGAGTTCTTCTAAGCGTTATTCCAGCATAAAAGTATCATAACTCTGGTTTGTACCTGGAGGGGAGTTATGTTAAGTGTCAATATAGYGTAATTATTTCAGTAAAAACTTGCAGCCCTGACTAAAAAGAAAAAGTGTGTGTTAAATCTGTACTCAAAAACACGCACTCACTCACTCCAAAATGCCTATGGTCCGATAAACAACAGTGATTTTAATTATTATCAATCAATCTGAATGGTATTGATAAAAATATTTTGAAATACATTAAGTACTTCACTCTCTAAATGAAATTGCATTACTTAGAAGGAAACAAACTTTTAATATTCCTTGTTACTACTGCTTCTAAAAGAAAACAAAACGTCTCATTTTGTTACCTTCCAAGCAAGCGTTTTCCATTCACCCACCTTCCCTGTGGCTGTTAGGCCATGTCTGTCCTTTAGGTTCCTCCTGTGTGTTACCTTTCAAAGCAGACAAAGGAGATGAAAGAATTGAGGAAAGTAGAGTATTGAAAATTTGTTGCTCCTTAATTCTTTGTTTCTTGGTCATATGTTAGGTAAAGATGTGACCTTGAAGAAGTCTTCAACATGTTCTTACTCAAGAAGAGGACATCTATGGAAAGACTGTTGGCTTTGAAGTCCCACTTTCCTGCTTGTTCTGTCCTTTTTTCCTTGCCTGGTTGCCATATCTTCCATTTGCCTTTTTGTTCTTGCATCTCAATCTCACCCATTATGTCAGACTGAAGTGTTCCTTTTTATTTTTGATTTTATGAAGTMCAGGTCAGCATGCTTTGCCAAAGGCTCAGCTGGTGGTTAAAGTTGGTGTTAGGGATAGGATTAAGCTTGAGAGAGAGTGAAGGAAAGAGTGACTCAWAACTTTAAACTGTATGAATATGAATCTTATTTTGTTCCTGAAAAAGGAAGACTGTTTCCTGAAAAACAAATCAGAAGACTACAGTGCTTTGTTAAACTGAAATTGTCTTAATTGCTCCATTTTGTTATTGTGGGTAAATTTGTTTGTCAGTTATTGGACCTCTAGAGAGAAGAGAATCAAAGATAGAGTTAAAGGAGTGATGAATCAAAACCTGYTCTGTTTGGTGAGGACTAGCTAATGATTTTCTGTCTTACTCTTTTCGTGGTCACTATTATCTAAAGAGTAACCATTTATTTGTAGGTAATAATTTGCATGAAGAGGGATTAGATTATTTATAGACAACCTCGATGCTAGGTATGAGAAAGATGCATACAAGAAATGTGAATTTTAGCTTTTTTTTCCAACAAAAGTTGAAAAGTTACTTTTTTGTTTTGTTTTAAAACTAATAAAATTTAAAAACAAATTTACAGTTTTAAAAAGGAGAACAGGTGGCTCACTGGATTTCAGCTTTAGGGACCTCAGTGAAAGATGGGTGCCCAACTTCAGACAGATTAATTCAGATTGCTGAGTGCTACTGTAAAATGGAGCGCACTGTTGTCTATAAAGAGAGACCTGAAAGATGATACTTTACTTTGGTATTTAAATGCACTGTTTTATAGTCATTTAAATCATTAAGATACATCGACACAAAACAAATGAGAGTCTGGGCAGGAGCAATCCTAAATCTGCCAGTAATTTATCCAAGTTGACCTCAAAGTCTGTCTCTCGTGTAAGCAAGTCAAGGAGCACCATCTGTACCTTGCTTTTGAAGCTGATAGGGGTCATGTATAGCTTAGTATTGAATACCAAGCTAGTATCTATAAAAGAAAAAGCATACATTTTAATGCCCACACTTCTAAATGAAATAGTCCAGGACTGTTGGTCCTATTTAACATACAAACAGCATTTTATTTATTTTCAGGTAAACACTTAGGCACATGCTTACAAAAATCAATATGAACTGAATCAGAAACTAAAGTACTTGCTAGATAAGATGTATTTAAGCAGGTGCTTCTAATTTGTTTCAATATTTTTGAAAACAGCACAAGCAGTATAAATAAAATCTGTGACTGGATACTCAGTAAGTAAAGAGTTTGGTAGAAATTTCTAGTTTTTTTTTGTTGTTGTTGTTGTTGTTGTTTTTTTGTAAACACTTAGCATTAGGGAAGGATGATTGGTAGTACCGTTGTAAGTGGGAGGCTGTAAAAAGAGACAGTGTGTCTCTTTAAAAGAGACAGTTTGCAACCGTGTTGTCCCACGTGGGAAGCGATTTCAAAAGCATCCTTTTCAAAACAAAGCTGACTTTGTTTTCCTGAGTTTTTAGATTATATAATTCATTCATGTTGCTGGAAGGGATGTTTAGATAACTGAGCTAGTAACTCATAAATCATCTTCTTTTCATGGAAGGATATATAGCGTTTTTCCTTTAGCTCATCATCACACATGGGGCTTTCCACGGGCACTGATTAACTTGGAGAATCCCCAGGAAAGAAGTGGGAAGGGTGTTGTGGTAGTAGGTATGCTAGGTATACTAGCAGCTACTAGGTCAGCAATTACTAGGTCGTTAGTGTAAGCCAAGGAGTCACCACTGTTCCTTGTAGCCTCACCAGGGGGAAGGCTCTTCACAAGCGAAGTCCTGGCTGTATACCACCCTGGGRTATGTATTGCAGTGGGGAGGTTGGAGATGCATGTACATAGTAATTACAAGTATCGTAGTATGCTGGTAAGTTAGGATGAACCATTAACTAAGACTTGCAGGTATTAATTGTATTCCATTCCATTTTTGTGTCTGTTTTGTCTTTGGGGTCAATTTTACTACCTAGAGCAGGAGATAGGCCCACAGTGCTGTAGACCTGTCGTAATTATCTCCAGATTTCAGAAAATGAGAGATGATATTTCAGTCTGTCCCGCTGGGGCTGTCTCTAAACTTTCTGCTTGACCAAGGCAGCTGTAAGTGATTTAAGTAATCCCAGAGTGTTATTTCAACCGTACCTTTCTCCTTTTACCTTTTTTGATGACTGAATTTCCGTATCTTCTTTTAAAAATGATATTACCATGTTCCCTCATTTAGCTGCTTTATTTTTATTGTATCCTGTCTATTACTTTATCTTGTGACTTGYATAGTTCTTACTTAGTAGTGCAGTAGCACTTGTTAGGCCACTGTACTAAAAAATAGTACCAAACACCATGGCCTGGAAAGGAGACAACTTGTTTAAGGATCAGGAAATTTATCATTTGTGTCTGTTTAGATTGTGAACTCTTTAAAGAAGGGGATCTCTTGGAAATCATGCTGCCTCAGGCACGATCAGGTTGTAATTTCAGCTGAAGTGTGTGGGGAATGCTGTAATACATTTATTAAGGTAAACCAAGAGGCTCCTGCCTTGTCTTTGTTTCATGGATCTAACTATTATGACTCCAGTTTTTACTTTCTTTATAATTTCTGCCATAAAGGTATACTTCTCAAGATGTCTTAGAATTAAAAAAAGGCACACACAGCAGGTACTGAGAAGAATGTGATTCTAGTAATTCAGTAATACATTTAGATATATATTGAACTATCATGATTTTTCACTATTCTGTAGCAGAAACTTTCCTAAAATTGTTGCCATTTATGGTTTTTCAAGGTGTACACCCAAAGAATGAGGCACAGAGCATCACGATATTTTCTGAGTAATATGGGGGAAGGAGGCAATAGTGACACTGCTAAAACCATGAGCTGATCAGACATCATGGATCCACGATTACTGATTTTGCATGTTGATGGCCTTGGCTTCTGACTGTCTCAAGATGCAGGTGGACTGAGTTTTGTTTTCCTGCAAAATATCATATAGGTGACCTTTCTGATATAGATACCCTGCAAGGTCACATGTGAATGGCCTAACATCTCTTTTGTCCCTTTCTCAGAAGACATCCTTGCCTGTCTCACAGTTAAACACTCATGAGCAAACCCACATGGACATGTGCATGTGTTGTGATTTTTCTTGCTGGGTTGGTCACTGGATATGAAGGTACAACCTTGCCTTGCTTACCTAATTTGGAAGCTGTGAATCCCTAATGCAAGCATTTCTTTGTGAATGACTACCCAGGTTGGTTTTGCAGTAAAGGTTGATTGAAGGAACTAGTGTTGTCCTGATAACATATGAAGTGTGTTAGTCCTAGCAGTAGAGTGCCAGATAAAATTTGAATAGTGCTTACTGAGTAGGTGTAGCTTGTTATCTTAGAGCTAAAAAGGATCCTTTTCTGGCCTGAGGAGAATATGTAAATTGACCTTTTTAAATCAATGGTGAAAAATAATCTAAAAGCAAGTCGTCATAATTTGGCAGTCTCATATTCTTTAGTACATCGGACTAAATTTGCTGTGAACGCTTTTAAAGAATAAAATGGGAATAATAGTACTCTTCTATGAATAATTTCAAAAACATTTCTTAGCCGTAATTAAATTACTAATCAAACTAAAATTCATTGAATTACCATCACAGATAATCCTAGGAGTTTTGTACACTGTGATAACAACACTGTACTGTTAAACACTGACTTTCCTCATGGGTGTATTGTTAGCTAACTCTGAGTTTTGATCACTGCTCAAAAGAGAAGAGAACAAAAACAACTCGGGAAACCTGTCTGTTGGAAACCGTTTGAGCTTAGTTGCTTTCAAACACAAAGTACTTTTCGAAAAGTTTGGTGGCRTTAAGGAAATCATTTAGAATATATAGTGCATAAGATTACCTGACTCACTGCAGCGAGCTACTGACTATTTCATGTCTGCGACCAGGCTGGCAAGCATCTTTGTGGCACACATCCCCCCTGACGTCCAAAAGCAAAACCACAAGCTGTCCGAGTCCGAACCTTGGCTTTAAGGAGCTTTTATCCCATCAGAGAAACGGGAAGAGGCGCTTGCCCTCGGAGCCATGGCTCGCCCGCCCCGCGGTGTGGCTGCCTGATGCTGCTACACCGGGACTCCTTCCAYGACTTGCCATTTTGCAGATGATCTCCATGTCAATGGTTCTTGGTTTTCATTCTTCCATTTGTGTTTTGCTGCTAGTTCATACTTGCATTGTTGGAGCTTCCCCAAGGTATCATTCACAGGATAAAATTTGGGAGGCGGTAGTATGTGGCTTGTCCATGCTCAGAGGGATGGTGATGCTGGTGTTCCCTTTCCAAAGTGGGCTGCTTGTCCACTTCCTTCTATATCATTTTTCCCCTTAAGATTTGTCAAAAGTATACATTTATTTCTTGTGTATCTGAAATAGTGGCAATTATATGGGCTGAATATGCTACCTATCAGGTCAATGGACATCGCATGAACATTGATATTGGCGTAGTTGGATGTTTAGTTATCTTCTCCAGTCTGTATGAATTCTGGTGATACACTGTTTGTTTTTGACTGCTGTTTTATGTGGCACATAGCATCTGACAGATATTCCTTAGAAAGTTAGGAAAAAAATGTTGTATATCACTTTTTTTCTCATTTATTTTCTGTGGTAAAGTGCAGAGCTGACGCTACTGGACCCAAGATACTTCATCTCTCCATGTGTGTGTTGTAGAAACAAGCACTGTAAATTTTCTCTGTTTCGACCTTTTGGTGCCCCTGGGCCTCTTTCTGACCAAGAGGGCACTCTGGCTTGTGACAAAACTAGGAGTAGTGCTCATTGCCATCATGTGCTTTGGTCACATGCCCTTACAAAATTTGCTTCTTGAACTCTGCCACTTGCGAATTTGTATTTCTGCTGCTTAGGAATTTACATTTCAGATGCTGCGGAAACCAGCAGTCCAAAAGTATCGATATATAGCTGTCATTGCACAGTCTCTTGAAATGGACAGATTTTATTCTGTGAATACATTTTAAGAAAACAATCACAAAAAAATCCCAAATCAGTGGAAGCACTATTTATTTCAGTGTAATAGATGAATAACACTGTGGATAATTTTAGCGTTTCTATATTTAGAGAAAAAATGCCTTGTAGTATGTCGGTAATAGCAAAACTTGATCAGCGTGAAGTACCAGATGGTGTTCTATAAATGCCGATCTTGGAGGAAGCATCCTTAGAACATTTCTGCTATGTGAGTACCACAGAAATTGGAATAACTCATATCAAATAGCTCTCTTGTATAATCAGTTTTGAGTCTGCAACATAGCAGATTACAAGAACCACAGAATGGCTGAGCTTGGAAGGGACCTCTGGAGATCATCTAGTCCGACCCCCTTGTTCAAGCAGGGTCACCTAGAGCAGGCTGCCCCGGATCGTGTCCAGACAGCTCTTGAATATTGCCAAGGATGGAATCTCCACAGCCTCTCAGGACAGCCTGTAAGATTAGACAAACATTTGCTTTTAGTAGTCAAAGTAATAGGGAAGGCATGGTTTGTTTTAGTGCTTTGTCTGGAAGTGTTTCCCAAAATGAAAACCTCGTAAGTCCTCCTGGTGGAATGACTTCTGTGTAAGTGGACTCATTTTATACCTTTTGATTTAGTCACTATACAAGGCCATAACAGTGTGTCCAGCTGTAAGATTTTATAACTCAAAGCTTTATTTTTGTGCTATTGTTTTGAGAAAATAAATGCTTAAGCATGAGATAACTGAAAATTGCTTTATAGTCGAGGTTACACATTCAGGATGGACGAGCATAGACAAAACTGATAAACATACAACTGCCTCATTCCTGTCATTTTCTGCAAGTTTGACAGTGTCAGTTATGGATTTAACTTATGGAAAACTGTGGATATTTTTCCTTTTTAGAAAGTTTAATGCTGTATTAATATCTTTTCTTTTGACTAAATGTGCAAACAGTTGTTTTAAGAAATTAGGATACCCTGTGGCTAAATTGTGACCCCTGGCAATTCATGCAGAACAGGACTTTTTGTTTCCCAGATACTCCTGCCAAGCTTTTCATACAATTAAAAGCGTAGAATATTTACCTTTGCTCATCTCYTTGAAAGAAATGGGCAGAAAGGTGACCTGACCCTTTCCATCCATAACGTAMAGGCCAGTGCTGTTGAGCAGTTCTACTGTGGTAACTGCAATATTTTGTAGTTATCTATTTGTCTTGTACTTTCTTTTGTAGTCTTATTTTTAGCATCCTATTTAGACACTAAAATAATAATTAAAAAAACCTTTAGCTTTTGCATAGGAGAGGGAAAAATAAGTCCTTTCCRCAGAATTTTTTTGTTTGTTTATCATTTTGTCATGTATTCATAATGTTTTGGTTAACAAATGAGTATTTTTGATGTGAACAATCTTTTTTAAAGTAAAATATTAGACAGGTTCCTGGCAGTTGTATGAGAATATATATTTAAATTTTTGACAAAAATCAAAGATGTGCGTGCAGAAAATTTCAGACACCTGCTCTTATATTTGCCAAATGAAGTGTTAGCCAACAGCAGCAAAAAATATAATCAGATGGAATGCAGATAAATGAAAAAATCAAAACTGTCCTCCACACGTCCCTTATCTAGGCCACACTTCTGTTGTTTCCCCCAAAAWGCTGAGGCTATCATCAAGCAGTTGAGATCCTGACCATAAAAAACTAGCAAAAGAGTTCTAAAAGTATGTCTAAAATCCTTTCTTTTTTCTTTCTCTTTTTTTCTTTCTCTCTCTCTCTTTTTTTTTTTTTTTTTTTTGTTTTTGAGAGAGTGAGAGAAAGAGAGTAATTTTCTAAGTAGAATATGGTTAGTTTGGTAAAACAGGCCGTGTCCCCTTATTTGACTATCCAGTTTATCTTGAAGCTCTGTCAGAGACTTTGTGGCATTGCTGTACGTCGAGGTAAGATGGATCAGCTTGGTTCATGACAGCGGGTGGTTCAGATACATCAGTGTAAATGATTGTCTTAYCTGAACTGACTGCTTCTTTGTGCCACACATAAACAGAGATGGCAGCAATTTATTGGCTCAGAATTGCAGGAAAAACTCCCTGTTTACTCATTTGACAGCAGTGTTGATACTCTTTTGTCTGTGATCTCATTTACTTTGGGTAAAGCCACATTTCCCAGCTGCTGTTATTTATGTTGTTTATGGCAAAACTTAGTAGATTTTCTTTTTCACTTCTCTTGGTAGCTTTCTCTCTCTCTCTCTCTCTCTCTCTCTCTCTCTCTCTCTCTCTTTTTTTTTTTTTTTTTTTTTTTGGCTGTCGTAGAATGAAAGATCCTGTCACTGCTCCCAGGTGGCTGCACCTGGTAGAAAGTTTTCTTGGTAATACACATTTTAAAAAATCCTGGTTCTCATATTGCATTAAAACAGCTTTATGCATATAAGCAGTGTGGTTTGCACCTCACCTCCTTCTTGGACACAGACCATTTCCACCTCCCTCCCTGGGACCACTTCATCTTGCTGTGTCTAAAGCCGTTTTTTATATTATATAAAATGCATGTGTGAGGAAATGCTAGTATGTGAAAGAAAAGAAAATCCAATGGAAGGATACACAAAATGAATAAAGGGATGTCTAGAAATTTCTGAGAATCCAGGCCTACCCAAGACATGAGGAATACTCAAAAGAACCGCCTGGGAATAGGAGTTAGAGCCTCAGAAACCCAGTTATCACCAAGACCGCGGTTGTGCTSTGTTGTTACATTGTGCGAGCTGTCTTTGCGCGCAGAGAGAGGTTCCTTGGGGAGCCTGGAGGCTCGGTTTGGGGTTCTTAAGCAGGAAGAGTCAGCTTGAAGCTAATAGGTTTGAAATGTGTGTGTGAGATAATTTTGGAGAAAAGTTCATCTTTCAGCATAGATGTGATACCCTTTTACCAATGCAAGCTTATGTATGCCATCTGTGGTGTTTATTAGAACATTCCATATGTATTCCATACATTTAATAAGAGTATGGCTGTGTCTAATACTGATAAAATTAAATCTAAATTGTTAAAAACTAAGTTGCATCCCTTTTAAGTAAAAATAAATTACACTGAAAGAGCAGACTGGAGGGCAATGTTCGCGTGTTGGTTTTGGTTTTTTTTTGTTTGTTTGTTTGTTTGTTTTTTAAGAGCACAAAGTTAAAATTGGTTCTTATAGGAGGACATACCAGTTAATCTTTGGTCTCTGCCAGGAAAATGTTTGCCTTTCCAAGTTAGTTATTTTCAAGGCAGTAGACCTACAGCAGTAGAAACCAAATAAAATACTTAATTAAGGTAAATAAAATGGCCGAGATTAAAGATAAGAATTCAGTAAGATGGGGGGAGTGGAGGGAGCGCATCCTGGTGTTTTGCATCATACTGCAAATGACTCAGTCTTTAGGCAGCATTTTTATATAGCAAATGCATGCCATGCTACATTCAGAGCTGTCTGGTGGAAGCAGGGAGGCCACATCAGTCTGCTGAGAGCTGAACGGCAAAATGCAGAGGGGCGATCAAAGGGAGACGCAACTTCCAGGTTTTCTGCTTGGCCATTTCCCTGCAGAGAGTGGGTGATGTTAATATGCATAATATGGTCTGAGTGTCTATTGTAAAGTGCAAGAGAAGGAAATACTTGATGTAAAAGGGGTTACTAAATGCCAGTTCCTCAGTTGCAGAAGAGTCTTGAAGAGGTGATACGATTACTTTCCTTCCCCTGGAAGGGATGGGGCGGGGGGGAAAGTAGGACAAAAGGTGCAAGAGGCCTAGCGATACGATTGATGTGGAAAATGAGCTCATACAGTCTGTAGAGTATTACATGTACTGTGCTGCTCTTAATGCAGTCARGTTTCATGAAACCTGAAACTGTTTCAATTACAGTAATTTGAACAGAATATCTGCACTTCTTTCAGTAAGTCCACATTTTGCTTTTACTAACTAGAGGTGTTTGTTAGAAAGCTTAAGTTTGCTCTTTCCTATGCTGTTTTTTTTTTCTTTTGAACATCTATTTTATTCTCTTCATGCATATGTAAGTGGTACCTTTTACCACTCTTAGGACAGCAACGTCGGTGTTGTTAGGCCATTTGTCTAACAATGTTCATTGGAAGTGTTTGTATCTCAATAATTAATATTTTAAGCGGTGGACACAATCTATACAAAGCAGGATTTAAAATAGCACTTTGCAGTGGTTGAATTCTGCTTTCCTGATTTGCTTTTGAGTGAAGTTTGATCAATTTCAAAAACATCTGAATGTCTCATCCTAAAGACTTGAAATTAAGATGCTATTGCCCATTTAATTCCAGGGAGTCTGCAAAATTATTTGCACAATTCCCTTAAGAAATATAATGGAGAACAAAAACGGTGCTTCAGGCTTAGGACTTTTGTGAAGGAAATAGTTTCCCATGTGATGGAGATGGGGCAGTGGCATCCTTTCCTAGTGCTCCTTGGGCAACAAATTTTCATATTAGCACCTCAGCAAGGGAAAAACTCCCAAATTTTGGTTTGAGAGAAGTCTTTTTTTAAACAATCATGTTTCATGTCTTAGCATTCTTTTCTTCAGACATAAATTTTCTCTCCAAAGAGTTGCTTCTCTAGATGATAACACTTTTGAGACAGCGATTTTTTAACAAAGGATGGTGAAATTAGCTCCCTGTAAAAATGAACAGCCTACTCCAAAGCTTCCAAAATTTCTTTGGGGGAAATCTAGGAAATCTAGGCTTGATTCAGAACAAAACAAAACCCCCAAACAGTTCTGCCATAGTATGTGGAGGGAAGACATCCTAAGATCGAAGTTACATATGTAGTAATAAAAGAATATCCATATTATATTAGAATTTGAGGCAGATAATCTGTATTATGGTAATAATGTAGCAAAACTTCACTATAGATTTGTTACGTGGAAACCCACCACATAATGAATTACTTTAAGAAAATGTGCTCACTGTTTATACTTGACATTGTTGACAGAGGTTTTCGGAAGTCTGTATGTCTTTATATACAAGTAAAAGTAGATCCATAAAAGGTTTTCTGAAGTCCAGGGCAAAGAAGACCGCCTGCTTTCACTCCCATGCTTGTGTTTTTTGACAAAGAAATGACCATATAAAGGGAGTTCTGAAAAGACTCTTGAGGGCCTCGTTCCCCTTTGCACTCAGGCTGTGCAGGGCTTCTGCAGTGCTCTACTGCCGTAAATCCCCATCTCCCTGGTAGGGGACTGAGTCAGGAGGAGACACAGATCACAACTGATTTTTATTAGAACACCTTTTATTGTTTATTTTACATGCTATTTATAGAATCCAGCTGTTACTGGCAGCGGGTGGCTGTTCATACAGTCTTGGGAGACTTTCGCACACTGTCTCTCAGCACATACTTTTCATCTCTTTAGCCTGCTGTTTTCTGGTAACTAGTTCTTCATCTACATCCAGAGGTGCCTGCCGGATCCATGCACGAACCCCAGAGGAAGTGCGTTAATGACCCCCAAACTCCTCCTACTTATGCTGCAGGAACACCGTTTACTAAAATGCTTGAAACTCTACAGCTGGCCCCRGTTGCCCCATGGTGCCAGTTCCTCAGGTCCAGGTGCAGCTATTCAGTGAGCAGGCAACCTCTGGGCTGGTGAATGGCTACTGCTATTCATTTTTCACTTAGAGCTTGCTTATGTGTGTTAAACAGAAATGTCACTGATAATCAAGGCATGGCCAGTTTAATCTCATTAGCCTCTTATTTCCTCTTAAATAGGAAGAGGTGAAAGGCAGGGGTGAGGCTCACAGCTTGCCCTCCTGGAAGGATGCTGATAGGAAGAAATGTTTGGTATCAGGGTACCTAATCTCTTTCTGTGCAGAATAAATGTAATACAGACCCAGATTAATCCAGCCGTCACATTATCTCCGTTCACACAAGTTACAGCAACATTGCTCAGTCTTCCAGGTCTGCTTCCGTATTTCAGGGCCATATATGAATTCTTGGGACATCTTAAAACTGTGATTTAGAGACAGCCTGATTCTTATCTATAAAGTGACTGAAGTGTACAGAAAAGAAACGAAAAAAAAAAGGGGGGGGGCTTCCTCTTGCTGACCCCCTCCAGCCTAGAGTATTTCCTGGCTTCTTCATGTTTGCCTGACCAGCAGTCATCCCTGACCAAACTCTGTTTGTTTTTACTTCTCCATTGATATTCCTGGACTAGTAGGTTTTATTGATGCCAACTTCAATGACTTTCAAGGCACTGTCTCATAATTTGCAGCTGTCCCCATTTTAGAGAAAAAAAAATTAAGGACATAAAAGTTATTAAGCAGGTGAATTAAGGGAAGTGTGGACCAGGCATTCATAATGCCAGGTATTATTTTTGACCTACACAGAGAAAATGCTGCGTACCCTTCTGTAAATCTATGAATTCCTTCCTTTTAAATGTTGATTTGTCCATATTGTGAAAATACTTTTATCCCGTAAGTGCTTTTCTTCAACGCAAATGAAAAACTGATAGTAAGGGGGAGCTACGTGGGGGGCGGGAGCGGGCGGGAAGCATTACAAACCACTGATGCTGGAAAACCATAAATTTCCCTTTTGCAGTGGGCACAGTTTAGTTACAAGGGTCATTAATATCATTATTTCCATTGTCCTTAATGTCAGTTAATTTTTTTCAAGTCAACAAAAACTCATCTCAATTGTCCCAATTATAGTTGATGCGATTTCTGACCATATCTGTGTGTTACATGAGGAAAACAGCATGTAAAATGTAACAGCAGTTTTCAGTGATTTAAAACCTCCTAGTTTTCTGTGGTTTTTAATCATTAAAGAATATGCAAAAACATATTTTATACACAATCTTTTATCTTGCATTTATTTTTATATTTCTCCATAGCAATTTATTGCAATAGATATATCACCATTACTATAGACATTTATAGTGCCATTAAAATTCAATGCCACCATAAATTCATGCTCCTTAAAGTGTTGACATTTGTAACAGCTTCTACAAGGACATATTTTACACTGAAAGTGAAACTTGGAGTAGAAACTTTTGTTAAATTTAAGATACAGGCATGGAAATAAATGTCTTTTATCTCCTTTCAATAAATTCAATGGCTTGGGGTGAGACCGCCTGCATTATGCCCCTTTTTTGGGTCGGTTTGGTCAGGCCTCTTCAAGCAGATTTAAAGAGAAGCACAGTATACAAAACTAAAAATTATAAAGTAGTTACTTGCATGTGTTGCCTATGTAATATAAGGAGCRCGTATGTGTCAGTAGTTTATATCTGCACACTTTCAAGAGCCCCTACCAGTAATGTGGAACAAAGGCTGAAGGAATGACTAGATTTTCTGTGTAGTATCAAGCAATCAGCCTGCGTTTACAATGACCTTTCACTATAATTGCCAAGAGCAGTCTTTCTGTATCCCCTTGTACAAATTTGATAGTCAATGAGGGAAAGGTGAGAGAGTCATGAAACCGAAACAAAGTGAAAGGTTGAAAAAGTAAAATGCTCTCTAATACAGTTTTAAGCAGATTTTAACATCCTTATTTCGTAATGTAGATAATGAGAGGAGCTGGTGGCACATAATATTAGGGTGTTCTGAAAGGAGAGATTGCAGTGCAGTGATAAAATACAGTACAAAACTACAAACATACTCTAAATATATGCTATTATAAATTTCAATGTCAGTATTGTGGTAATGAGTTTGTCATCAACTGGGAGTTTTGGGTTTCTTTTTTAATATGCACTGAGCTATGCAACCAGAAGCTTTGCAAGCTAAAGAGAAAGAAAGATCAGCTGAGTGCTTCTGGCAATGTCAAAAGTAAAGCTGGATTCCAGGAAAGAGGATTTTTCTCTCAAAATTAGTAAGTAATATACCTGTGTCTCCGCATAGTTCACAGAGGTGCTGCTCTACTCACAGCTCTCTTTAAAGTAAAAATTAAGAGACCTGGAGGTCTTGGGGTCATTACTGGTGTCGGAGGAGTTTCCGTAGAAAGTGGCTTGTTAGCACTACTGTTCTAACTAACTCGTGTAATTGCTTTCAGCCAACTTAAATTACCGTTCAGTTCCAATTGTAGAGGGAGATTCTGGGAGCAGAATCTGATGAGGTTAACCAGGAGGAGGCTACAGGATCACAAATGATAAGCACCTACATCAGGAACAAAACTTTGCTAATGGAGGGTGCTTCACTCTGCCAGACGGAGGTTTCAAAAAAGCTGCTGCTGGTGATGGGAAGTTGAAACAAGAGAAATTCATTTGAGAAAAAAGGTGCAGTTTTTCCACTCATGAAAGTTGAGTAATCATTAGTGAGAATCTTCCAAAAAAGATTGTGAAAAATTCTTTGTTTATGGGAATATTAAAATCAAGTGTGGATATCTTTTAAAGCAAAGTTTGGATAGTTTTTAAAGGATAGTTCTAATAGGAATTGATTTTAGGCACTGTGTTATGCAGAAGATGAAGCTTGTGCAACAGTAATTTTATTGCTTTCTATTGCATTAATGAGAGTGTTTCCCTGCACTTCTGCTTCTTAACTCGGGATGTTGCTGTTGGGGCAGTGGCYGTGGCCTTTTCAGCTCAGGCGGTGTGGGGGCATTAAGTGGATGAATGAAATGACCTTTTTCCCTTTGACAGTAGATGAGAGATGCTGTAGATTTGTCGTTGGCCTCTCTTGCTTTCTGCTGTGATGTGCATCTTATTTAGAAACATTCRCTCCCCATATTCTACTTATTTTAAATCATATACCTTTAAATCAGTTTGAATGTAATTCATAATATTAGAATGAATAAACCTACTACTTTATATCCATATTGTGTATAGAATACCTAATCAGTATTTATGTTATGTAGGATTTACCCTCCTTGTGAAGAGAGGCCTTCATAATTTATTAATGTCTTCACCTTGTTTGAGTTA
Organism: Rhea americana; assembly: GCF_003343005.1. Lineage (NCBI taxonomy): Eukaryota > Metazoa > Chordata > Aves > Rheiformes > Rheidae > Rhea > Rhea americana. The sequence continues at coordinate 745,350 of NW_028186326.1, forward strand.
TGAACTGTTCACTTCATTAGAGAGAAAAACCTGTGTCCCATGGTTGTTTATCAGGCCTCTTCCTGTTTAGTTAGAATAAGTCTGAATGATAAAGAGACACTTGTCTGCAATTATTATTGCATAAAGACTTCTACCATTTCCCTAGCAGAAAATAGCCTGGTGCTTTTGGGTCTAAAAGGCTTTGGAAATTGTCAAAGTTGTTGAAACCATAGACTTGACTTTAATAAAGGGAAGAGAAGCAAGTATTGTGTGAAATGTGTGGTTTGGCTTGCATTTGATTCTCCCTTCTCTCAACTCCAATTAATGATCCCTGATGTTTTTGAGCTTTACACCAACAGCTGGGGTTCAACATCAGGCACTGTGATGGGAACCCCAAATCTACCGAGACAGATTTGCCTAGATCYGTTTCTTCCAGTGAGCTCCTCAAAGAAGAACAAAAGGCTTTAAAATTTGAGTAGGGAAGTTGTACTATAATGTTCAACTTTAAACAGGAAAAATCCAAGAGACTAGGTAAAACAAAATTAAAATAAAAAGGTTCATCAGCAGTTCCTGTTTGCATGCTGTCCTTGCCTCTGGTCAAATCTAACTTTATACTAGCAAACTGCATGGTTACTTCTGGTTCACAGGTTTTTTTTTTTTTTTTTTTTTTTTTTTTTTTTTTTTTTTTTTTTCCCCCCATCCTGAGACTTGGCTGTCTGCTTAGTAGGTTGTCTCACCCTCTCCTGGAATCACCAGCCCCTGCTATGACTCTTTCTTCTTTTTGCCAAACCCCATGGCCTACAACCTGCTCTGCCAGGCCCATTGKGTTGTCTCCTGTGGGAAGGAGTGTTCTCCCTGCTCATTCACTGTTTCCACCAGACCCATTCAGCACCTTTTAGAAGAACAGATTATACAAACTCTGAACAAGTCCAGAATGCAGTTGTTCTTTGCCTGTGGCAGGAACAGACATGGGAAATCTAATGAAATGGAAATTCCTCCTCTTCTCCAAAGGCTGATGAGAGGTGTCCTGAGCCCAGGGCTCCTCTGAYGTTGCTTTGTTGTTGCAGCAGTGGATATTCTCCCCACCATCTCGCTGCCCTCTTTTCTATGCCCGTATCTTTCCTCCCAAATTTGAGGATGAGTCTGTTCTTGTATGATGTGGCCATATGGCTAATTGCTAAGCAGTTGCCAGGGGCCTTGGAGTGATCTGCCAGGGCTGTTTGGCCTCATGGGGTGCTTATTGCTCAGGGAAAGGGAAAAACCCTGCAGCTGTCAATGAAACAGAGACCCCAGAGATGGCTGGGACAGGTTTTGCCAAGGTTTTTTCCTGCCGGGTAGAGCCTGGAGGAGGTTTTTGTTCTTTCTGCTGACTGCTTGCTTGCAGCTGCGTAATGCTGCATCTCAGTGGAACCGTTTTAGCTAAAAAGCTCTCGATGGAAAATAGAGTGGTGTTTCAGGAGCAGGTACGGGAACTTAGACTGAATGCCAATGAAGTTTCCTGCTGCTCACATTCATAGGCATTTTTAGTATTTTTTTAAAATTCGTCTGAAGTAGGATTTAAGGATTAGCTGAAGGGGGCGGTGGGAATGATATTTGTRTAAACAAATGAAAATTGCTTTCTACGTACTAATTGCAATTACACATTTCCATTTTCACATTTCATTAATACTGAACTGTTTATTATATCCTAGCTAATAAGAAATAAATCATAATTGTTTTTAGCTATGCTACATAATGAAAAAAAGGATGAAAGTATGATTGCTGTCAGCACTTGCATTAGAAATTACGTTTTTGCCCAATAAACAGATGATTTCTACAATTTGCAGTCTAGAGGAAAACTCTGTTATGTGCTGTTGAAGAGCATCCCAATTTAATAGCATAGAGATTTTATGCTTTGCTATACATATAGCACACAATTAGTGGAAAATTCTGAACTGCAAAGTCATTCAGGCTCAGTGGTTTGTGGAAGTTTCCATAATTGTTAAGTGAAAAAAGAATGCTGAAAATAATGAAAAATGATTCATAAATTTCAAGAACAAAACTACAGATGTACCAAAATGCTTCTACAGAGACTACACACCTACTGATAGACTTTACCAAAAAAAAAAAAAAATTTCATTAAATACTCTCGTTTTTTAAGAATTTTAAGAACTAAATAATTTGAGTTCGTTTCATGTATCAGCATTATAACAGGTGTAATAAAGTTTGTGGTCATGTGTGTATTGTGCAATTGTGTGAAAGAAATCTAATAAAAATGGCAATGTATTTTATGGCTAGCCCTGTTCCCTCGTGCAATTCTTTGCAGTGAAAAGTTTCAATTCATTTCCAGATATATTTCCATTGTAAGAGGACAAGATGTATTGTCTTTTGTTATTTCAAAAGTAAAACTGGAGCATTTGCATGCAAAGTAGGAAATAGTCATTGCCTAGAAATGTATCTGAAGTTCCTTACATAACAAAGTGTCACTGTCTGATATACAGCTACATCAATGAAATATTTTCCAGGAGGAAAACTTGGTTATTTACTTGCTTCATAACTAGAAATAGACGGACTTTCAAAATCAGACGTGAAAACTAATGTGATTATTTCGTTCCCTTAACAATTCACATACATCTTTTTCTGCAGCTTATTTTTCCATTGTTTTGTTGTTGTTCTTAGCTTTAATACATACCTTTAGCTAGTTCCCCACAGAGACAGAAATATGCAGACCTGGGAGTTTACTGCCTTTGATTTTGGAAAAGTTCTTTAAGATTTTGACTTAACTCTCTTATCTCACCACCTTGATTGAGCTGGAAGTGTGCTGTAGAAATCAAAAGTAATGCGCTGATAATGTAAGTTTCAGAATTTACTCTGCACAGGCTGAGTTGAGATTACTGGTGTAACTGCTCTCCTGTTTTCCCTAATCCAGCTTTCTCACAAGATACAAATTAAGAAAAAATAATAGTGGCGTTCCTGTAACAATCTCATCTCTGCATCTTGGACAAGTTCTTATTTTGTTAGTAAAAGTTTGGTTCTTCATGTTCTCTCAGTGCGATTCCTGCATTTTTCAAATGCAATGCTTGGTCAGGCTTTACACCGAAGAAGAGGTCAAACTTTTATGTATGTAGGTATCTAAGAAAGTTGGATTTAAAGTGGATTGGATGGATTTTAAAAGAATTTTTTTAAATTCTTGTGGAATATAGAAATTTTTGGATCTTGGCTAATCTTGCACTCTTTATGTCATCTATCTGCCTTCTAAACATCTAGTATCTAACTGATAAATAGTTTTCTCAATTTGTCATACATATTTGCAGTAAAAGTAGCGTAGATATGCCTGTATGAACCAAGAAGTCATTACAGTCATGATCTTAAAGACCATGAGTTCCCTTATGAGTCTCATGGTGTTGTATTTTCCAGGGAGCTACAAAGTAGACTGAATTACTGCTTCCCGGTGTCATGTATGGCCTCAGTTTGTACGTTGTCCCACAGCTCTCATTTGTCACTCGGAGGGATAGGGTTTTTTTTCCTTCAGTTAAGATTTGGCCGTGGGGTAGCACAGAGTGGAGAGGGCTGCGTCATGCTCAAGCCAGGTTGCTCTCCCGGCCGGACTGGGTAGCTGAGGCTTCCTGATAGGTTAAGAATCTCATGTGCGTGGTTCCTAAGTTGTACTCCTACTTTTAGGAAGAGTTAAGAGGCCACATTTAAAGTCAAAACCATGYCTTCCTCCAGGACTTACTGCTGAGTGCTGTTGCCTTTTTAATCCTACTCTTTAACTTGGGGATCTGTTTTTGAGAATCATCTGTGAGTTTTGAATAAATTCCCAACTTTTGCAGGTATATAGGATGTTCAGAACCTGCTTGCTTCCTGCAACATATTGCAATGGTGACTTTCGTTTTGCTGATAACCTTGTGTAGGCTTTCAGGAAAGATTGTTTTGGCCTTATGTTAAGCAGCAGTATGTGGAATAGGTGTTTTGTGAGCTCTACTGAACTTTTCTGATGTATTTTACGTTGCTTACTGTGAGCAGGAGACTTGATCCAGTGACCAGGGTGACCCTTTGCAGGACATCTGAGTCCAATATGTATAAACATTCGGTCGGTGATCATCAGTCACCAGGTACTGGTTGCAGACTCCTGCTTCATTCTCTTAGTGCATTTTTTTGCTCTATTGCTTGTACTTACAGACAGACAGTATTTATCGCAGAAAATGATGCGGACAGGCCTTTCTGCAGTCACCTGATCTTCAAGTGTATGAAACTACTAATTGCTGTTTGGGTATTTGTGTGAAAAAGCTTGTGATTTGAAAAGTGCAATATTTTTTCGGCCACCGTGAATCTGATGTCTGTCTGTCAATGTAGTCTCTCATGTGCAAGAAGAGGAATGTTTTTTCAGGAGTAAAGCCTTGAGTTTGCCTTAGGGTGAAAATCACTTCTTTTCACAGGATTGAGAGTGATAAAAACTGACTAGACAAACCCAGACAAGCAAAACAAAACATAATAATCAGAATTACTGAAAGGCTAGTAACATGAACCGTGACCATTACCTATCACTCGTGCCATTAGTGCTCTGAGATTTATTTTAGTTATGTGACAGCTAAGGATTCTTCTATGGGGAATTCCTAACCATAGCGTACCCTAAGTTCAGATATAACCTCCATTTATTCTTACTTTGGAATCTTACATTAGTAAATATTCTTCTGAACTATCTTTCAGTTTAATATTGCTATAATAGTATTACTTTTCTCCAGTCTACCATGTCTGTTTAAATTTTGATCTGTTAGTGTAAGCAGTGTGACAAGAGCTATGAAATTTGAGCTGACCGTGGTATAAAGACGAAATTCCAGTTGGGCCTGCAGTTGTGGTATTACTGGCTGTTAGGGTTTTGCCTGCGTGCATATAAGTCCTTGGTTCCCTGGGTGGCTCAGAAAGTTTTCGGCTAGTCATCTGCATGGAGAAAACGGCCTGATTTGCGAGGGTGGACTGGCCTGAGCCCGCGGGATCAAACTCCTCAGGGCCTTTCTAACAAAGCAGACGGCAGGTCGCTGCAGGAGCTCCCCTGGGGCGGATTTTGGATGGTGCCAACCATTCCTCCTGTAGAGCAATCCACATGCTTCAAAGTGTTAGTGATCTCCCAGGATGGAGAATCTCGTGTCCCAGAGCCTCTCCTGAGCAGTTTCTGCTGCAGAAGTTGTGCAATGGATAAGACGCTTGTAAGTAAGCAACAGAGACTGTTCCTGCAGGAATGGTGACRTCAGTCATTTGGACATAATTAAGATAGCCGGATGGTTTGTATGTAGTTTAAGATTAGCAATAGATCACATGGTAATAGACCCCACACTGGTTTGGGAAGTGTATTGTGAACCAGCTGAAGGACCCTTGCAGTGGAGACCCCGTCACGATCGGGACAGACTGACCACCCGTTCAAGAGATTTGATTGCCCTCACGAGCATCTCCCTATGCTGAGCTCCTGACAGATTGGGGGTGTTTTTTGGGATTTTTGTTGTTGTTGTTGTCGTTGTTTGAACATGAGGCTGTGAAATCTGTGCCACAGAAGCAATATTGCAGAACTTCCTTGAAGTGTGGATTATGTGAAGCCATGTGGATCCTAGCTCTGGAGACGAGGTGGAGCCGGCCTTACCCACCAGATGCCTCAGGCAGGGGTGGGGAGATGACCGAGCTYGCCGGGCACTCCTGGGCTGCAGGGGCTGGAGCGGGGGTCCCAGGTGAGGTGGCTCTGGACCSTGCCCTCAGCTGTGGCTGTACGTTTAGGTCGCATGTTTTTGCATAAAATTAGCCTTGTTCAACCCTGACCTTGTGGCAAATGAGCTCATGGGGCTGTTGCAGCTGGAATATCTCATTTATTTGATGTGCCCCGAGTTGGTCAGGGAAGACAGAATGCTGCACCAAAGCTGGGTAGTGTTTTTGAATATTAATAGTGGTCTGTGAAGGTTTCTAAATAAATAATGCCATTAATCCAGAGCGTGCTCACTTCTTTCTGTTGTTTGTTGAAAGGCATCAGCAGCAATATCATGTTATTTATTCCACGAATAACGTTGCTATAGTAACCGCTGCACCTTATCGGTAGATGTGTACAGGAGTTGTAAAGTTGCATGGAGGGAGGCAGCAGATTTGTCCAATAATTGGGTGTTTTGGATAAAAGAGGCGTTGGCCTTCGTCGCGGGAGCGGACGTGCAGCAGTGAATCTGGGCAGGTCCTGCAGCGCGCGGGATGGCAGCAGCAAGCACGGTCGCACGGGCAGCGGCTTGCTCTGCCCTGAGTTGGCCGATTCTTATCCCTGTTCTGAAACGCCGTGTGTTTGAGAAACCTCGGAGACTGAAACTCTGCAAGTTAAGGACCTCTGTGCCGAGTATTGTAAGGATGCTTCCGGTGTGATTCAGTCGATCGTTAGAGATAAAACGCCGCCCCGTCTCATCCGGGGTAGGGGCAGACTCCGGCGGCGGCTCCCGAGCCCCAGCGCTTTCCCGGCCGCCTTGCTGCTGCCGGCGCTCAAAACCCAACGTAAGGTGCCCCCCGACTTTGTTCTTCTGGCTCAGTTTTCCAACTTGGTTTGCAYTGATGAATTTTCTTACCCTTTCTGAGAGTTCGCATGCCAGATCTCTGTGTGCATGCACAGTCAAAAATCAAAAATCAGGGAGTATTTATCAGCACAGAAGCCTGTAGCACTCAAACCCTTAAGGACTCTATTTTGCGCAGTAGTTTTTTGGGTTTTTGTTTGTTAGCATTGCAGTTACTGCTGTGTTAGAAACTGATTTTTTTTTTCTGTTTTAGCAGAATTCCAAACTAAACCCAGGCAATTTGTTAACTGCAAAGCTGGAAAAAACAAACACACACAAGCTTACGCTGCAGTAAGCAGAAAATTATTTGTTCTGGTTTTGTTTTGTTTTGAAGTTTTATAAGGTAAGAGTGAAGATTTCAGATGAAGAGTAATTTTGAGCGAAAAATGAAGCTGTTTAGACACTTAGATGGCAAAAATACACTGATTTTTTTGTAGTGTGGAGGGTTTGTTGGTGGTATAGGAAATGGATTATTCAAGCAATTTGGAAACATTAGTATGAAATGAAACTTTGTTGACAGTGATTCTACCTTTTTTGTCATAAGAAAGATGTGACTAATTAATCCAGTCCTGATTAAAGTGCAGTACGTGGTGGGGAATACGCAAGCTATTTCTTTGATTCATTTTTACATCATTCTGCATTGTTAAAGCAATCATAATTYGCTACTTTGCCAGCCTGTTTAGAGGAAAATGTTTAGAGGTGCCCGCCGGCGGGTTTCCCACGGCCGCCCGGGCGCCGGCGCCGCGGTGCCGCGGTCGGCTGGCAGCGGGCTGCCTCGCCGGGCCAGCTCCGTCCTCCGCCCAACCCCGACGGCAAGGCCRGCGGCCGTCCAGGAGGCCAGCGGGTCTTAACGAGAAATGGAGGTGGTTTTGCCCCTTCGTTTTAATTAACATCGTGTCTACATTTCTGTGATAATGGATAATTGAGTGAGTTACCTTGACATTGGAACGTTCTTGGAAATAATTTACAGTATAATTTCATTAGGTTAAAGACATTTGTCTGTTTTATTTTGAAAGAGAGTTTTGTCATAAATATTTCTGAGTATGATTTATGCATAAGCTAATTATTATTCACAGAGTCAGGATTTTACAAATGACAAAATTCATTATGTGCATTTTTTAAATCTTTTTGTGATCGTACATATAACCATCTCATCTGTTTCTTCAAAGAAACATTCTCTTTTTTCTGGAGCATCAGCTAATCTGTTATTCTATAAGCACATCAGATGCAGACAGACGTTCTCATCGAATGCTGTTTTTGAGATAGCACAGCAAAAAGTTTTGCTCCAGCAGGATTTTGTTTATTATGCTTCAGAGAAACATGTTAATCAAAAGTATACTCCAATAAAATCTGAAAGAATTATAAAAAGGCAATTTTTGCATATATTTATTCACAGAAACAGCATAACATATGCTTTTCACGCAAAGTAAAGTATTCCCTAATAGCATCCTTGTGCGAGCGCAGCTAAGTTGTAGAATRTATTCCCTCTAGAAAAAAAATAGGATTTTATATTTAATGAACTTTCTAGCTCTAGCAAGGATCCTGTCTTGATCTTAAATCTTCTTGCATATCTATGTATAGAGAAATGGAGAATGMGTGCAGGCACACTATGTCCTTTTAGCTTCAGTATACCATAGGAAAAATATTTCAGGAGATYTGTCCCTCAGTGTGGTAGAGGATCATGACCCTGATTCGAGAAAAAGCTGAAATATATTTAATGCTTRATTTGGTTTGTTCTAAGGAAATACTGCAAACTCTATTGCAGTACTTTTTTATTTTGATAGGTGCTTGTAGCTCAAATGAGTAATAATGGAATTGCAGAATGTTACTTATTTTTGATTTAATAAGTATAATTTTGGCAAAATTGTGCATTTCAAATATCTCATGGAGGGGGTGATTAAACCTGAAGACTGTTGTTTATTGATGGTTTCTGGTAGCACCATCTACTCTGCCTGAGCTAACAGAGGGCCACAGTTTCCTTCGAAGGGGTTGTCAGTGAGATTAGTCTTCAAACATACTAACAAAGAGAATTTTTTTGCCACATTTGTCAAAGAATTTTTGAGAGATCTACAACTTTTGTGAAGCAAATTACCAACTGCATCATGAGAACAAATTGCACATTTGTTCATTTTAAAGTGTGATAAATTATCCTGTTCTAACRCTGCTGGCTTGCATGCATGGACAAGGTGAGGAAGCGAAAGGGGAGAGATAATTCTCCGAGAAAAAATATTTTAGGACAATATTAAAATACACAATTTGTTTCTAAAGCCTTAATCCTGCAGTTGGTTCTGTCGCTGAAGCTGGAAATTCAGGGCTRGGGGACACTGGGCTACACTTTGCCAATGAGTGAGTCCTCTGTTGGATCCATAGGAGCAAAAAGACAATTTAAATTTTTATAGAGCAATTGGATTCATGCGTTAATATTTGGGATGAACCAATCTGTATTATTCAGTACAATAGCTGCATTTTTCTGTGTCTCTGTGATCAAGTTTTGACATCTCTTTATATGTGTATGTACATTTTGAATTGCAAGTGAAAATGTTTTACACATGAAGTAACCGTTCCTTTGTTGAAATGTATCATGACTTGAAGAACCATTTTTAGCTTCCGGCTGTTTCATTGTTTTGATCATGATATAAAACCCTACGCTAATTTAGTAGAGAGAAAATCTGCCTTTTTTTTTAATAAGATATTCCGATATAGTAACAAGAATAGATTAAAAAATGGGAAGTTTTTCTGAAATGGGAGGATTTAGTTTCCTCAGGAGGTCCAAGGCCAGATGATATTCCTGTTTTATAGCTTTTAGATTTCCGTATTAATTCTGGAACATCACAAATAGAATTGGAAACATAAATCAAAAAGCAGTTTGTTCTCATGCATGGCCGTAAAAGCCCAGTGATGCCACGTTTCTGCATGGCGCCCTGATGCAAAGTGCCCAGTGAGGTGGATTCTGGGGCCTGGCCTAGGATGTTGTCTGTAAAGCAGATGTTATCTTGACTTTAGAAGGACTCCTCTTCTTTGGGAGCTCATTAGAATGTACTGAAAATTATACAAGAGCCCAGTTAAAAACATATAGTCTTGTCTCGAGTGAAAGTTTAATTTCTCCATTCCCACGCGTGAATATTTGTGCCACGAGCTGGGCATGGCCTGTGCAGTCCCTGCATCTGTCCAAAGCCCGTGTGCTCTGTTAGCGGCCRAAGTACGTTGTCCTGGTGAATTAATGGACCTGTTGCGTTATTTAGAAYGTAGTATACAAGTGTTTGCAGTGATTGCTGTCCCTCTCCCGGATACCTGAACCGGAATGCCCTTTCGGGATCTTCCTAAGCCCAGGGAACGATCCCACGCGTGCGGTCCGGCGGCCCGGGCTGCCCCGGCCCCTCGCCGGCCGGCTCCGGGGGCTGCTGGCGGCCCAAGAGCCGCGTGCCGGGCGGCCGAGGGCGCTGCGGAGCGCAGCGGGGAAGCCTGGCGGGCTGCCCACGTGCCGGCCGTGTAGGTAAGTGCCGAGCTGTCAGCACGTTTGGTTCTGCAAAATCAGTATTCAGGCCTCCCCATGCCACCGAGCCCTATGGGGAAGAGGGGGAGAGGAGGAGGAGGAGGAACTGTATTGCTGTCTGCACCGACCGAATTCCCCTAATGAAAACCTCAAATTATTCACAGAATTGCAAATCCAATTTCTACACAGCCTGTGGTGTGCTGCCAGTCTTATTTACAAAGCCTTGGTAATTGGGTGAATAATTTTTGCAGGGACTTTGTCTTAAAAGGATCTTAAACCTTAAAGAACTGCTTTTAGCTCCTTCTACTCACCCCTATAGGACATCTTATTTTAGGCATCAGCTGGAAAAATAGCACCTTTTTGCGCTTGCTCTACAATCACTATGCTTTGACTGCAGAGAAGCATATTAAAGGACAATGCTTAGACCCTTTTTTGTTTGCTTTTCTTCCTTACTGTCCCTTAACAATGAAATGTGCCAGTTTTGAATGTTTGCCAGCATTAATTTTGCTTTAAAATATTGAATCATACATTGACTTCTTTGGGAGCAGAGATGGCCCATGCTAATCCGTAGCCCAAACTAAGATAAGGACACGCAGTCCACCAAGAACCATCGTGTATTATGTAGCTAGTGCTATTTAATAAAGGAGAACAAAATGAGCACAACATTTAAGTTTCTAAAAAGTCTTCTTTTTGTTCTCTCTAACGATTTTCCTTCTGGCAATGCTTCGCATTTGTCATTATGCCACGTGACCGAAGTGGATCAAGGTCTTTGCTTGCATTTTCATGGGGCAGTCCAGCTTGCCAAATCAAAACAAAATGGAAGATTTTTAGAATCATGAAATCACTTAGTTAATAGACATGCTGAGAAAAAGAAACACATTTCAAGATAAAATTGTAGTCGAGATGTTTTCTCTATTTCAAGGATTTATTATATGCTTTAGATATGGTATTACCTGTTAAAAAATTGAAAAGCCAAATATTTATACAATGCCAGCCATGTTACAGTGTCACAGAAATATTTTAYTTGTGCACATAGTGATATTGAAAATATCACAGTGTAGCCTATGCAGCATATATTACCATTATGGCAAGAGAACTTCACATGCAAAAAACGTTTAAAGCATAGCTTACCATAGCATAAATAATAAAAATCAATTTTATTACCTCTCGTTTTTCACACTTGTTATTCTACGTGCTAAAGCTAATATGATGTGCACACAGGTTTCCTGCAACTTTCTTTTAAGTTTTCCAGCTTTAATTCATGTTGAATATTCTTACTGTATATGGAATACACAAAATTGAAATTAACCTTGTCATCTTAAAGGAAAGTCAGCCTAAATTTTGGGGGAAAAAAGGTTTGTTGATTTAACCTTTGCGAACAATTGGACGACCGAAACGGTGTCCGCTGGCTTGCGGAGCGGTGCGGGTGCGTGAGGCTGGYGGGCCTTTGGAAGGAGCCGTGGCCCGGCGCCAGGAGCGGGCTGAGAGCCGGCACCCTTGCTCCCGCTGCTCCCGGGAGGCCAGCGTGAGTGGGATGGACGGGTCTGCCACGCTAACAAAAAGTTTGTCGGAGTCCCAGACTCGCTGTGCAGACTCTTTTCTCTTTTTCTTTCTTTCCTTTTTTTTTTTTTTTTTTAATAGAACACAAAGTATGAAGGCTCATAAGTAGGGAGGATTCATCAAAATCTCTAATTAAATACATGACAGCTGGTGAATTAGAGCATTTTGTCTTAGCACTGCCATCCTATAATACTTCATAATCCTGAGAGTCCGAAGTATGAATTAATTATGCTTGTAAGTAGCCTGATACCCAACTAAAGGGGAAAAAATAATCAAAAGCATCCCTAAAATGCCTCTGAGAGAGGAGGAAGTACTGCTAATAATGAAAAACTAGGACCAAATTAGTTCCAGATTACCAGACTACTTTGGAAAAGCTTTGATTTAGAAAATGCTTGTATTATAAGACTATTTGTTTAAAGAAACTGCTTGTTTTAAAATTATTTTTAAAATGCATTACTGAAAGGACGTGTTAAATACTAATTCCAACTGCTAGCACAATAAAATGGCATAATCCCCAGTCTTGCAAAGGCAAATGGGATCAAAATTCTCACTCGTAATCCGTTGTCTTCAAGTAATGGAAGTTTAGAGACAAGTTTGTGCAGATCCTCCGGTGGTATAAGCTTGTTTAGCTTTGCTGATGAATAGGTTTTAGCTGTTTGTGTTATCCGAGAGGGAGAGGAATATAACCAAAGGAGAAATTTTCATGCCACAGTGTTCAGGGAATTTAGACTACTGTTAAACTGAAATATTTCAAGAGTTGGGTCATTTAAGTTTGAGTCAATAACAAAGGAATACACGTTTTTGTGAAAACAAACATTAAGAGTTGTTGCTCCATCAGTAATCCAGATCTCAGGAAAACATTTCTAAGGAAAGTTTTCAAGTTTTCATGGTGAACAAGACTAATATCTTGTTCTCTATTCAAATGTAAAATTTGTGGATAAATATGAATGGTTGTAGTTTGTGTTGGCTGACTCACGGTTTCCACTGGTGAAATGGCAATTCAAGATAAAGGAAATGGTCTTCACACCTCTGCCTTAGACGTACTCTCTGTCCTTAACTGGGATCAAAGATAGATAAAGGCTGCAGATTTCAGAGCCAGCTTCCAATCATGGGGTTGTGCGGAGGTACTGAGAATTTAGGAGCAAGTATATTGAAATGAGGAGGAAAGCAAGAATAAATTTCTGTGGTGTATATTATCAACTATTTTCTATTGTTCAAGTGTAAGAAGCAGAAAATGGTGGTGAGGTTTTCTACAGTGTTTTTCAACTTACCTTTCATTTTTTAAAAAGCTTTCACTGTGACAGATTTGTGGAAGTCCATTAAGTTGTTCCACACCTCTTGAAATAAAGCCATCTTAAGCAAACTGAAGTATTCAACTTTATACATGATGCAATCTTTGTTAAAGTTTTGGTCCATTTAGTTTATTCGTGTTGCATCTTTCCAAGACATAATTATTTTTCCCTGACTTTTTTTTTTCTTTCTTTCTGAGACTCTCTGACTTAAAATCTTCTGGATAAAATATACTTTACAAACTATGAAGCCAGCTGGATCTTGAAAACCTCCAAGCACAGAGACTTTGCAGCCACTCTGAACAACCTTCTCCAGTGCTTAATTATCCTCCGAGTGATTTCTTTTCCTTATATCCAGCCAGGCCTTCTCCTTTTTGAATTTAAAACCATTGCCTGTTGCTATCTTGCTACTACTATGCACCACTTTGAAGAGCCTGGCTTCATTCTCCTGGTAACTTCCTAGGTTTTGAAGGTTTTTGCTAGGCTCCCTTGCGCCTTTTCTTCTCCAGGTAAGATAAACCCAGTTCCAACAGCCCTTCCTCATAGTCAATGCACTTCACCCCCGACCACCTTGGTGATCCTCTTTTGGACTCTCTCAAGTTTATCTGCGTCTCTGTTGTACTGAGGGCACTAAAAATGGGACACAGTATTCTGGATGTGGTCTACTGAGTGTCATGTAAAGGAGAATAATAATTTCCCTTGATCCGCTGGCAGTGCCTGTGTTGATACAGCCCAGTCTGTTGTTCAGCCTTCACCACTGCCAGGGCACGCTGCTAGTTCATGTTTAGCCTTCTACCCACTGCCCCCCCCATCTTTTTCAACAGAGCTGCTGTCTCTCCGGCCAGTCGCCAACCTATATCATCACAGGGCTTAGTCTACCCCAGATTGGGGACCTTTTGGTAGCCACCCATTTAGACTGTAATGTCCCAACTTGGATTGTTGGTCTCTCTGTGGGAGACCATGTCAAGGCCTGGCTGAAGTGAAGGTAGAGAACACTGCTAGAGACCATAGGTCATCCATAGACCTATGTTGACATAGAAGGCAATCAGTTTGGTCAGGCACGACTTACCTTTGTAATTCCAAGCAGAGTGTTTCCAGTCCAGACTGTCCTACCACTATACGTGCTCCTTCTGTGTTCCTTCTTTGTAGCTTGTCCTTGGTTCCACCTCCAAACCCTATTTAATTGGAGATCTGTTATGAATTTCCTGCTTAGCCAAATCAGTCTCCTGATAGAGTTATGCTTTTACCTGAATATCAGAATAGGCTTTTCTTCTGCTTGGAGAGGTTTGTCCTTAAACACTTGCCAGCTACTCTGGGCTTCTCTGCCCTTCAAAACTGCCTGAGATCCTGCCTACCAGTTCCCTGAATAAGCCAATTATTTGCCTTAATATTTGTCCATATGGATTTTAACTGCTACAATTCTACGCTCCAGGCTCCTTACCTGGACTATACTTTGCATGAGCCATCACACTATTCCTGGAAACGTGGTCATTACATTACACATCGTGGTATTCCCAGTCCCAGTAAAGAGCTGTTGCTTATAGAAGAGAATGGGCATATGATCCACTTCCATAAGCTGCCAGATCAGTTCAGGAAGATGTATTTCAATCTTGAACTAAGACTAAGTGAAACATTTCAGTTCATTTTGACAGTGAGGAGTATTTCTGAGTAGACAGTGTCACAACATTTCAGTTCAAGTGAGTACACCAAAATGGAAAATGTATAGATTAAAATTCCTCTAGACTTCATATTATGGAAGAAAAGTATTGATGCTGCAGAAGTTCTTTCCAAAGTGGAATGAATAAGTATACATTTGTGAGAAATCTTGATAGGATGAAATTTTTGCTGTGAGGTTTAGTTAACAGATAAAGTGCCAGTAGATGGCACTCAGGAATCTGTAATGTTGTTCCATATGGGGCTTTCTGTGACCAATACAACTTAATGTTATGCAGGGCTATATGCAGCTCTTAACACACAGCAGGGCCTACATGATTTCTGATGTACAGAAATATTTATGTAATGACAACAACTGATTGATATGAGAGATGAGACTGATGCGTGGTATGATTTTATATTCATGAACAATTGGGAAGGTTTTGAGACCTGGTCCAAAAGTTCTGACCTGTTTACTGTAAAGAGGGCTGCAATATTATTAATATATTAAATAATAGTGCTGGTTAGTTGTCTTCTGTTCTGGGATCCAATAGTGCTATCCAGTGGCATCATTTAATCAGTTTTGATTACATTCACCAGCAGGAGACTCAGAGTTGCCAACTGTAATTAAAATGTAAAAAACAAAAAGAACCACCAAATTTCAGAGATACTTAATGCTGAGAAATATTTGTTTTTCTGTGAACTTTAGTACTGCTGCACTGAGGAAAGCTGAATATTTTTTATCTTCAAAAATTCACTTCCTTGAGTTGTTTGGATTTGGGATTAAATCATCAGTTCTATCTTAGTGCAGATTTTTCTCAATGAATAATACAGATGACATTTGAATAATTTGCATTAGTAATTAGGGGATTTTTCAGCATTGCAAGATAGCACTGGAATAATTTGTTCTGATCTTCTTTAAAGGAGGCTAGATGCTCTGCAAACAGAGATAAAAATTTTGCATTGGCCTCTTTGGAAGTACCATTGAATCTTTGGTTGGCTGTGTGCACGCTTAGGACCAGCGAGATAACCCCAGTCTTGTACAAGTGGGAGATTTATCTCCCTGACTGCTGCTACCTTGGGCTTATATTTTATCATCTTTAGAAACTGATCTGGTATGAAGAGATAGAATTGAAAGGGATCATAGGATCTAGTCCTGTGGTCTCATGTGAACACATTTATAAAGTTCCCAAACTCCACCTTTTGCTGCTTCTGGAAGGCTATTTCAGAGGCTTCCTCATCTGGTGGTTAGAAACTTTCTCTTAATAAGCCTGAATCTATTCACTGACTGTTTATATCAACCCGTTTCTATGCAAACAATGTCCTTTAGTTTAGCTTTTCTCCTTCTCCGATCTGTACCTTTTTCAGGTAGCTATCTCCTTGGCAGTTGTATTGCCTCTGAACTTTCGAGTTCCAGTTTCAGTTCACGTTTCTTTCTGAACTGCATGCAGTATTCAAGAAGAAATTTTACTTATTCCTTATACAATGTGATTAATATTTCTGTTTACTTCAGTAACATGTTTAGCGCATCTTAAGTAATAGCCATGGTATGGCCACAGTCTGTTGGTTGCAGGTTCTCCCCATTGCATCAGCTATAACTCATCCAGGTCCCTTTTCTTCTTTAGGTGGTTCTTTGATT
This sequence comes from Rhea americana, assembly GCF_003343005.1. Lineage (NCBI taxonomy): Eukaryota > Metazoa > Chordata > Aves > Rheiformes > Rheidae > Rhea > Rhea americana. The sequence goes on from NW_028186326.1 coordinate 761,514, forward strand.
AGTCTCAGCATGTAGCAGAAATTTGTGTTGTTTCTGGTTGCAGGTGATTAACAATCTCCTAGAACGAATGGAAATTTGTTCTTTTTTATCTTGGATTTTTGGTTAACCAGAGATCATTGCTATAGGATGAAGTCATTCATATGGGAAACTTTATTTCCTTTCTGAGGGACACGATATGATATTTTTGGTCAACTGTGCTCCAATTATTGTTATAAAAGAATTTGATGTATAGTGCACTAGAGCCCACTTTCATACCTGTTCACAGTGAGGGGATAAGAAGGGTGTTCTCATCAGGTCCAAAACAGTTCCCAGCTGGTGTGATTAAAGCATGCTCCAGTTCTCTCCTCTCTGAACCGTCCTCAGATCGTTTTGGAAGTTGTTGGACCTCTTTGGGATAGACCAATCTGGAGGGGTCCCACTGGCTGGCTTAGGGCTTTCCTTGCTATTTCTAACAGGTTTTTGAGTGAGGACTAATTACCTAACCTTTTTTTGGATGATGCTAATAGAGATGAATGCAGGCTTGTTGGTGGTGGAATGTACCCCACTGCTCCTTTCTGCATTTTTTTTGTTCCTTTGTTTGTAGTCACTTCTAGATTGCCACTTAAAAATAACACAAAACACTGAATAACAGCATCGTTTCCAAGCTTTTTACACAGATAAAGTTATCTTTTCAGTGATAAGCTAAGTAAATCTAAAGAAAGATTCATCGGTGTGAATATTGTATCTATATACATATCCAGCTGAGCTACTGCCTACACTTTTCTTTCATAGTCAGTTGATGCTTTGCCTAACTTCCCTTGAGCTACACATCTAAAACAGGTCAGATGAACTGTTCTTTGAATGTCCCTCTTGTCTTTCTCTTGACTGAATGTGAAGGGCCTCCAAACACTATGGATGTCCAAAGTCAACAAAAGGGAGCCTTGTCCTGCGTGGAGGACTCTGTGCTACGCGCCATGGGGCATTGTACCTGCCCGCCGTTCAGCTGGGCAGCAGTGGAAAAATCTTTTAGGAATGGGCTATAAGCAATTCTTGTTTAGTGAGATTTGAGCAAATAGTTGAGCCTCATTGGATCAAAAGATTAAAGAGTCTTTAAAATTAGTCACGTGATCAAATGCACTACTGCATCATAGTCCTAGTCAAGAGCATACATGCTCAGAGTGAGTAAAATTACTCACTTCTGACAATTGCAGATGAAAGAGAGCTGAGGAACCTGTGTAGACGAAAACTATGTATTGCGCCATTTCTTAAAGCCTGCATGACAGAGAAATTAATAGATTTTTTTTTATTATGTAGATGATGATTTGCTTGAAACATTGTGAACCATCTGCTTGGCAAGATCTCCCCATACTTTTGTTAGCTAATCAAAGACAGATTGCAGTCAGGCACCATGTCTAAATTTATTAAGAAAATTAATAGACCATTTAAATTTTACTCGAATTAGGCTAAGATACAATAAGCGTTTGCACCAGCAGCTACTCATTAGTTGTACCATTGACCTGAAGCCTGCATGTATAATGAGAAATTGGCACCTAGATTATAACTGAGACAATAGTGCTCCGAATACGGATCTGAATCGTTAGAAAAAAACGACAAAATATTACACATCTGTCAGATTTTATTTTTCTTATTAATCCCTCTGTGTTTATTATGGACCCTGATGCCTAGGTTTTGGGGTTTATGTTTGTCCACTCTGGTATTTTCTCTTCCTTGGCTGTCCTGTAAGCCTCTGTAACTGCTCTCTGAGAGAGACAATTTCATTTATTCATTTATTTACATAGCATCTTTGAAAAGTGATCAGCTTGATTCAGATTAGAGAAACTAATTCTGTTTTTCTTTAAATGTATCAGTCTTTCTGAGCTAGATTCCCATGAAAATAGTCTTGCAAAATTTCAGTACATTGTGGCTTGGTTTTAGCACACTTAGGGTTCTATGAGAGAATAATTTGTATTTGTCTTATGTTTATATTTTTACATCCAATGAAAAGGATTAAAACTATATTTGTTTTAATTATGGATGTTTTGTTTTGTTTTGTTTTTTAACTTTCAGAGAGTTTATGGCTGAATTTGATTTTTACTTGAGGTCAGCTTTCATTTTTATTCCAACTATCTTAACAATCTTTACAAGGAATAAATGTGTGCAGTTCTGATTAGCTCAGTACTTTAAAGAAGATTATATAACAAAATTTCACTTATTTTTAAGTATTTCTGCTGTCTTGGAGTTACAAACCTGATCAACATTTAGTTTCATATAGAACTGACTTGCAATAGTAAGTCAATAGAAAACAAGGTAAACTATATTTGAAAATCTGATCTTTTGTGTCCTTCACAAATGTATGCAATGCTAAATTGTACTTTGTAAACAAATTTAGAAAAGACATTGATTATGTTGTTACTCCATCACCGAAGTACAAGAATAAGGATTAATAGCGTTATCAGTACCTTTTGTGTTTTTCATTATGCATGGTAAAATAGCATTTATTTTTAAAAATTTTCCTCTACCATTTTAGATTATATAACCAATTAGAAATAAGTGTAAAGTGCTGGGGGAAAAAATTGTTTCTATTGTCCAAATACGTTTAAATTCCAGTACATTTTTGTGTTGGTCATTGGCCTCAGCTTCTACTCCAATCCCATGTTAACTGTCTTGAGATGTATGCAGCAACCAAAAGTATTTGGCTTAGGGAAAATGAGCCATTACTTTGAGTAACAGATTGCTGCTGCCTGCCAGCCACGGTCCTCAGCACTGCTAATTGCTTTCGGTAGATACCTGATTCTCCAGTGAGCTACGATTTTAAGTGGATTAAGGGAGGATTTCGTGCAGTGCCTGGGTCTGCGGCTCTGCAGGCGTCACGCAGCGACAGGGTAGCGCTTTGCAGCTGGGGAAGGGAAGGCAAGTCTGGGGTGAGTTAGCAGAGTGGAGGATTTGGGGGCTAAATGTGGCAAGCTCTGCTTCCCACTTTGCTGTGTCTCCTGGGGACATTGCCTCATCAGGACCGGTGCTTAGCTCTCGTTTCTGGAAGTGGAGGCTATCAAGCTGAGCTGTTTTGAGTTGGGGCCATCTGGCTTCAACGTCCCTTCGTTTCTCAGCGGAATCCAAATAAGGTTCATCCCCTGGTAGATGCCGGAAGAAATATGGTTGACAGTATTGCCAGCAACTTGGGGCAGATGTTTCAAAACTAAGCCAGTGTTKATCAGCCAGCTCTAGCAGAATACTTAGAGTTACATTAGAGCGGGAAGAAAAACTTAAATGAGTCCGTGTAGGCAAGGTCAGTTCTGTGCCTGGTCTGCAGCTCTCGAGGCGTCTTACCCRTCTCTCTGGCTGCTCTGCGAACAGAGCTCTCCTTCCGCAGTCTCTTCACGTAGTAATTCCTTGTTACCAGTTCAAGTGGGCTCCGCTCTTGGCTGCCACTTGTTAAAAGTTTATGTCCAGCCAGCTGGTCGTCTGAGCCAACTCTGTCCCATAGGCAGGCAGCTCTTTTAGCAGTATGGTCATGCCACCCTCTGCAAGCCAACAGCCCGAGTGGCTTTTTGCCATTCTTTTTATTTCAGAAAATACTTAATTCCTCCAATCCCCATAGGTGAAAGTAGACAAGGAGGGAGGGAGCTGAGTGATGCCCATTTGCTTGAGTGCTATTGCTGAAGTTGCCGTAGGAGTTGATGGCTGCTCTGCAGCATGTGGGAGAGATTATAAAAGTCAGGATTGAATGTTCATTTTTAGGTAAGTTTTAAGAATTTCTAATTTCAGTGATTGCTCCAAAACTTGAAAAATTTGTTATTGTGCATAGATAAAGCTAGGATGGTGGTGTGTGTATAATACTAARGTGTCTCTAAATACTGAAATAAATAAGAAAGCAAAAGCAAAACTCAATAGTAAATACTGATATGTTTTGCTCAGGACTGTAGCAGAAGCACATGTAAAACTAAGTGAGGGAGAGATTTCTGATCTTACTGAGCAATCATTCCCAGGCTAGAAGGATGTTAATGATGTTTTACCACCTAAGAAGGGGATGAAAGGAAAGTATGGGAACACCAGTGCGTGTATAATTCAAATGTAATAAAATCACAAGATGAGCTCTAAGTAGAAAAATTAGCATTGCTAATTGTTGCTCGCTGATTATTGCAGTAAGCCATTTTAAAATACATATATATGTATATAATTTTTRAAAATACAGATTGCCAGTGGATTCAAGTGTCAGGCTAAAGGCCTGACACCTCRTGGGCTCAAATCTCTGCTTAGTGGCAACTTCAGCTCTTTTTCTGCTYGTCAATTCTGTGTTGCACAGTTTGATTCAGAACTGCTGAGAGAAAGCTTGGGCAGCAGGTGGACATCCAAAGGCCGCTTATCAAGGGAAACACCCTGATTTTGTTTATTGGTCTGCCAGGAAAGAGTAGAGTACGTTGTGGACCAAGCCATCATGATTAGAGCGTGTGTGCAGATCGGGCGAGAGATTAGAGCGCTTATGTGACACGGGCTGCTTGCGGATGGTCATACCTTTTCTGATGAAGACAAAGTAAGTTATAAAAACCAGAAGTGCAGAAAGCTCCTCTGCTGCTGCAGGAAGGCCTCAAGGTTACCAAGCGCATGTGTGACATAAATGCAGCAGAGCATTTTAATTAGATTCTTTCACCAGAACTTCTGACCTTCTGTGTAGCACATTAATGTATTTTACTAATTATAAATGCAATTAAAAAGTACTGAAATAAAATTAGGCTGATCTATCTAATTTACATTAAGCACTTTCAAATTATGCAGATTTTCAAAGTCTTTTTCTTTCTTCCCCCCTCCCCTTTTTTTTCTAATTTGTGTTTCAGGATAAAATTGTCTGCGTTAAAACAGCTGGAAAACAACCTTGTAGCAAAACAAATTTCCTTTCTGTGATTATTCACAGTGTGTGAGTTAATTTTCAAGGCAGTAACATGCTTAGCTATCATTAGGGCAGTGACTCATAGACTAGAACCCATATGGGCAATGGGTGCAGTGGTGGGGAGCGTAGTGGGTGCGTATTTCTCAATTTTTTCTTATGGGAACAGGGGTTCAGAGGCTAACTAGGCAAGAAATACTGTTGTGGTGATCGAAAACAGTAGAGATTTCTAAACAATGAAGAAAACAGCAAAAGCAGGATGTGAATCATGCAGGCAAAACATCTGGTGTGTCTAGTGAGTAAAGCAGGCTGGCTATGCTAKCTCTGCCAGCTACATTATTTTGGTAAGGCTATGGAAAGATTTTTTTTTGAAACGTGAAAATAGAAAAATACGTCTTTCGTTATTGTTGATTATTTGTCAAGCATTTAAAGGGTGGTAGGCACTGTATGGAGAGCATAAAAAGACAATCCTTGCCCTGGAGAGCTTATGATCTAATTTTAGATGGGCTGCAGAAACAGAGGGTAGCACTAAAATGCTGAGCACAGATTAGAGAGGGCCAATCTTAGAGCAGGAAAATATGTAGAGCTACTCGGGCATTTTAGTTGCTGTTATTTATCCTTAAAACCTTTCTATAATGAAGGATTAATTTTTAATACATGCATGTTTTAATGAGACTTCTCCAATTTTTCATTAGAAAGGGAAACAAAAGTGCTTCAGGTTTTGTGTCCTATTCTATCTCTTGTCTAAAGAAGTAATATATAAAAAATATAACTATGAGGGGGTGACAAGAACTAAAATCTGAATAGATTCTGCCTTAGAGTAAATGAAAAAAATCAATGTTCATTTCATGCCAAAGACCATACATTAACAAAATATTATTTTTCTTAATACTATTTTTGCATTTATTCAGTTTTAGGCTAATGGCGTGGGACATGAAAACAGAAAAGGGAGAACACTTTGTAGTTTATTATTGTTTGGTTATTTTTTAAGCATCTAAAAGATGGTCCCACAGGAAGCATTGTTGTGCTTCTTTCTTAGTTATTTGTTAGATTTACAGGGGACAGAAAATTGAAAGGAATAAGAAGACATCTGAGTTAACCTGTAAAATTTAAAAATGTAAGAAAATACATTTTAAGAGCAAATTGTGTTGAGCAGCAAGCCYTCTGCCTTGTAAGCAGTTGCCATCTTCTTGCTGCTGCTTCCAGGAGATGACCGTGGACGATTCCCAAGAGGAATGTCCGCCACCGAAAGGCAAAGCTTCTGCTCTTGCAGAAGCAATGTATAGAGCTGACTAAGTCAATATCTAATAGTTATTTTAAAATCAAGTAAGTTGATTATGATTATGCTACTTTTCTAATTGACACAACAGTATGGAGTGCCAATTTAGGGTGCTTTGGGTATAGGAATTGCTGGAGGGTTTTGCGTGTTCTTGCTCAACGATTAGGATTGTATGAGAAGACATGAAGTATTTGAAATGTTTTGCTTTAAGCACTCGTCTCCTCCAAAAATAAATATCTGTTTTTAAGTAAAATGTTTATGTAATGACACTTACTGCATTTGAAAGATCAAAGCCTTGAAAATGTGCATATGAAAAAGTGATATTGTTGTACAATGCATATTTAAGTGAAAGTTTTCTCTGAAAAAAATATGCTATTAAAAACACTCTAGACTGCTGCCGGATGCAGTTGTTTGGTAGAAATGATCCGGCAGTTCGTTACAAATAAAGTTTATGTGGTTCATATTTAATTTTCTTTTACAGATTTTACAGTTAGTTTTACGTATTTCAGAGCATGGTCATTTTAATTCCTACRTTTCTTAGAGGTGAGATCTAATTTTTTCATCAAGAGAAAATATGAAGTAGAACTCAAGCCTGAGTAATGTGACGTTTGTAGAAGACCTCCCCTCGGTGTGTCTAGTTTCTGTGGCCAGAATTCAGTAATGCCTCTGAGTACTTGTAAGTCTGTGATTAAATTTGTATGGGCCAAATAGTTTGCTGTACTGACTCGTAAGAAGGACACGCCGACCCTATTGTGGAGATTGCTGAATTGGCAAACCAAGAAAAAGAGAACGACRAGATTAAAATAGTCTAAAGAAGGTCTGTTGACAAGCAAATTCTTCTGTCTTCCCTTTGAAGCGTCAGGTACGAAGGCGTGCAAGGCACGCGGCGGAACAGTAAGTTATATCCCCTGCAATCTGCGCAGGGACTCTGCAGTGAAGTATGACAGCCGAAGCGCGCTCCGTAATAACTCACTCGTGGCCTTGATAATAGCATCCTTCACGGGGAGAGCAAGTGCAGTGGCTAAGACACTGGGGTTATCCTGCTCAGTTTCTCTTAAAAGAGATATATGATCATTAACTCCTACTTGGGGGAAAGAGAGGAGGGAGTTTAGCAGTTTGAGCAGGATGACTGCGGTAATAGCTGCGCTGGAATTTGGCTTAGGCTTGCTGTGTTTTGAACACGTGGGATCTGGTTGTCAGCTGGTACAAACCAGCACAGCTCTTCATTCCAGTTAAGTTACACCATTTTACTCAAACCGAAGATATGGCCCATTATTTCTTCACGCCTGCTGTAGCGAAGAATCCAAGTACGTGATTAAGAATACAAGTACTCTCATTAAAGTTAATGCCATGTGCTTAAAGCCACGGGCTTGAAGTTAAGCRGGTATTTAAGTGCCATGCGCTATCAGTGTGCAATGGCAGACCTGACTCGGGTGCCAGCAGAGATGTTATGCTGTCAGTAGGGAAATGCTTCCTCTCTTTGCCTACTGGGAGGAAAACTTTGTTTTCTTTTTTTTCTTTCTTTCTTTCTTTTTTTTTTTTCTTTTTAACTGGTCCTTGGAGAAAGATGTGACAGCAATTGCTTTGAAAGAAACCTAGATCTGTTGAGAGTGACTTTCCTGATGAGCAGATTATGGGCAGCTGGATTAAGTGCTGTATACAGTGTTTTCCTGTATACAGGTGTTTCTTAGCTTGCGTCATGGATGGAGAAGTCAGGAGAGAAGTCACTGAACAGTTTCCTTACAGGTAAGCTTTCTTACTGGCTCAGATTTYGCTTAATCCAAAACAGTCCTCTGAAATTCAGCTCCAAACGCAGCCACTGAAACCCGCTAAGCCCTTTAACAAATCATGTAGCCTTAGTGGCTTGCTTCAACTCATGCGTGCATGACGGTTATCAAAAAATACCGCAGGAACCACTGTCTCCTTCGTTCCTTCGCTGGTAATGCAGACAAGCATACACGGTGCTTTGAGACACGGGAGAAGTACGTATGTGCCCTCCGTGTTGCTGAACGTGGAGCCCAGCTTGTGGGGCTCCCCTAACCTGGCRGTAGCGGCAGCGGCGTTGCATTGGGGGAGCAGGGTGGCTTGAAGGACCTTCCTGAAAGTGTACGTGTGTGTCTGAAGATGATTGTGGGGCATCTTGGCTGATCTGAGCAACGCGKTGCTGTAATGCTTCAGCTAGCGGTAACCAAACTAGCTAGCTGAAATCCAGTTTTGGTAAGTCTRTAAGAGCAGCAGCCTCACGTTTGACAGCAGCTTACCTCTGTAGTGCAGCATGTATTGCAGGGTGCTTTGTATATGCTTTTTTTCACTGGAGCTTGTAAACAAAGCARATGGCCAAGAGAGTAATCTCTCCAAACAAGCAATGATGGCAAYTGTAAAAATTATCTTCATTTAATAAATTAGGTTCCCACTCTTTTCCATCACGTATTTTGCCTTTCTATGTTCACTGTAACCCCCTATTTACAAGATCCAGCTTAGGATAAAGCCAAGAGGTTTTTTTTTTCTTTTCTCTCTCTTTTTTTTTTTTTTTTTTTAAAGTAAGGGAAAAATTGTGTCCAACTTGCTTGCTAATCTGAGTGGCATTCACCCTCTCTCATTTCTGTGACTGAGCCTCGCTTTGCCAGACACGTACACTTAGCAGGTGTTTCCATCATAACGTTAATAATAAGAATTGACGTGTTCTAAATGAGGAGTCCCTTGTTGTGCCTCGTAGCACTGATGGATATTTGGAGGAATTGACAGCTTCTGAAAAATGTTTTTGCCATTACCAGCACTTCTCTGACAGATTTTTAATGGCTCTTGTAGAACACTCACCAACTCGAACACTTTTGCAGATGAAATGGCAAGTGGTAAAATGTGCTGCTTTAACACTTTTGAAAGTTAGTGAAGAGATAGCAAACACCACCTTGAATTTTGCTCCTAAATTGTGATCTTTTTTTGCTCTGAAAATAATTTTTCTTCTATCAAAACTAAAAGATGGGAGTGGATTAGCTAAAGGGGCAAGCATTTGTCATAACACACCAGGGCTGAGCTAAGCAACCCCCATTAACCTCAGCGGGAGCTGCGCAGCCCCATCTCTGCTCCTCTGGCTGGAAATATTCTCCTCCTGGTCAGGGATCAGTTGCTCTGTGTGTTACCTGCCTTCAGTCGCACTTGCAAAATGGGAGTCGCTTCCATGACCTTGGACACCCTGGGTGAGAAGACAGGGATAGCAGCTAAACTGGGCCCTGAGAAGAAAGGGCAAACAAAAATCTTAGCTAAGAAAAGAGAAAAAGTTATAAAAGCTAGTACAGAGCTGACATGAGAAGTTCATGTAAAATGTAATTGCAATTAAATATAAGTTCTTCAGCAATTCAATGGGATACTGCAGGAAAGCAATGCAAAATAGCACATAGAATTCAAGTTCTCTTCAGAATTCTTAAAGTAATTTTTAAAACTGAGTTAATTCATTCTTTTTAGCTTTCTCATAAGGGGTAGGAATAAGATAGTAATTTTTACGTATTGATAATTTTAGTGTCTTTTCTTAGCAAAGCTGCGCATCATATATTGAAACCTGAGTCACTGAGAGTGTTGTTATCAAAAGAGCCTAAACGAAATAGGTGGTCATCTCTTTTTGAAGGTTAATTAAACTTATATACGTGAATCTGTCTGTTTATGTTTGAATTCCTGTTGGCAGCTTTATCAAAAGAAATCTTCGGTTGCTTTTTAAAGTGATAGGAGGATCATGGTCAAGAATAACAAAAGTTCAGTTCGGTGCTTAAAGCCCTTATCTCTCAGTGATGAAAATAATAACCATCTTCTGCCCCAAGAATATAATATATGTTAATATATTTTAAGTAATATATAATTAAGAAAAAGAGGAGAAAGCAGTAATGCCAATGTAATGGAAGGAACATGTTTCTTGTGGAGTCTTTTTTCAGTATTTATTTATGATTGAGGCAGCCCAGTGCAGATAAAAAAGAGATGCAAGTTAAACTTTGAGCATACGATGCGTTGCCATAGGCATGGTTTCCKATAATTACGACCTGCTTCATTAAAATAAAAATAAGACCTTCTGCCTTAATATTGAATACAGCAACTTTAAAGCTGACACATGAAATGCAATCCTTGTTTCTCAGTGTATCACACAGCCAGAAAATTACAACAAGAATTATAATCAAAAGTTCGGAAAGTTGTTTCCAGTGACAAGTAAGTCATGTCTAGGAAGAGTGAGATTTTTCAGCTCATCCTGWCTTTTCTCATCGTAATTCTTACCTCAGAAGAATTGGCAATTCGGGATAGGTAATGGTTCCACTCAAGGAAGACTTCTGTCCGCTGATTCCACAGAGGAGAGCACCCCGAAGTCCCGCCGTAGCCAGGACTACAACATTAGTATGCAAAGACAACAGGAAGAACAGTGAAGTTGTCCTGCAGTCTAACCTAAAGGTAACAGTGACATGCAAGAGAAAAAGGCGATAACAGCCAAATCATCCCTTTTCAGCTGAGTAGAGGTTTACGGTAAAAAGGCAAACAAAAATTCCCCAGAGCTCTACAGGAAACCTTTACTTTTTTTTGTTCTTTTTCTTTGGCTTACTAGATAGTGGCCCTTACAATGTATAACACTATCCAGGTCCATTTTTTGAATGCACAAACACCTAATGGTTGAGAGCGGAAGGTGTCAGTTTGTCCAAACGATCGCTTCCTGGAGGACCCTCGGAAAGCTGCCTTACCRTGGCTCTGCGGTCGCCTGCTGTAAGGGCCATCAGGATATTATAGAGCAATCATCAGCCTCTACTCTGAGCTTTCCAGTTTTGCAGTGCCGCAGAAAGACTTAGTTGGATTTGTGTCCTGTAGGTTACAGCACCATCTTGGAGTCCCTTGTTGTGAGGTTACGTTGACTTTCAGCCCGTTTCCACCAGGGTGAATGAAGGCACACCTACACCATTTTCATTTCTCCCAGTCTCTTTCTCCCCTCCTTGCAAAAAGCAGACAGGTGAAATAGGTGGAATGGATAGGTGCAGGCATCAGCTCTAGTTCCTCAGACTGCCGCCAGCCCCCGCTAGGATGACTTCTCCTGGGTCTGTTTCTCTTAGAGTTCTGCAGGCAGAGCTTTCTGCTTGGACTCACGAACGGCTTATTGATGCAAGACAGAGGTTGACCTGCTTGAATATCCATATCCCAGGTTACACAGCTCATTGCCAGCAGCTCCTCAATCAAGGCTCTAGAGAGAGGCCCCAGTGCAGGGGTCAGGAACCTGCATCTGCTGAAGCAGTTGGCTTTAGGCAGAAGGAGGCACATCAYGCTTTGAGCAGATTTGAAAGAGAATGGTCCTGGCACTTTAGGGCTTGGTCACTGATACAGTTACCACTGCAGGGGCGAATTATCTGAAACGAGTTGCTGGTATTTGTGTCTTTTCATCTCAAGCAAGTGAATCATTTCTGTGAGTGCTGCAGGCCTGTTATTCTATTTTAAAGATGCAGTAGAAGTACCAGTAGCTGGGTATGATCAGATCTGAATACCTAAATTTCTGCTTCAGCAGTGGCACCTTGGGACCTCATTTGGAAGCAGTGATTTTAGTTCTAATAACTCCTCCTGTGGCTGTTTGATGGGATATTATTTTATGCAGACATGGAATGCAGCAACATGTGAACAAAGAAATTTGCAGRTACTTCTAGTTGTGTCTTTTCAAAATATTTTCCAGCACTGTATTTATCTTGGTTGTTTTGTGCTTTTCTTCCAGTTATAAATAACTGCTAAAGACTGATGTGTTTACTTTGTTTAACCATGGCCATGATGGGTCGAGGACACATTAAATCATCCTCAGGCTCTTATTTGCAGCCAATTCTGAAATAACCAGAGTGGTGACATAAAATTACTTTATCCTGTAGAGATTTTTATATTGGCCTAAGTCTCCCAAGTCTCTAGTACGTTACTACAAGACATTTTAATGGTAAAGCAGTGACAGCAAAGATGAAAGTCTGTGTGGAATTGCCTAGCAGACAACTCAAGGTTTGTTTGAGGTGCTAAGATGTAAGAAAGGGAGATTATTTCCTGCTCAGGTTTTCCTTGATAAGTTTACAAATCCGACTATTTTTTATTTAGGTTCTGATGTCTCTTCACATTTTAGAAAAACTGAAGGTAAATAGTGACACCCTTAATCTGACAATATTAAAAGGGAAATGTGTTCTTTGTGATAGTGTCGCCAAATGCACCCTTTGTGTGTCTGTGTGTCTTTTCGGAGAGCACTGTTTGCTGCAAACCATTAGTCTAATAGTTTCATCCCTTTGCGTTTTGGAATTATCCGCAAGCAAACTGCACTTGGTTATGAGTTGGTCTATTAGCATCAAAAGCCAGAGTCACTGTGAAAATTAATTTTGTGTGATTGTATGGTATGCAGGAGCCCAGTACTTTTTCTTTGCACTGTCGGTCCTCACATCCCAGTATTTGTGATGTGCCTCCTCCTTATTCTCTTACTGTATTAGCAAGGCTGCATCRCTGATCTGTTGTGTATAATTAGTGATGACTTAATAGCGGGGGGGTGGGGGAGTTATGTGACTGTTTGTCTGTGTTAGAAAATGAATTACAGTCAAACTGCATCACATCGCTGTTTGGTTGTAGCTCTGAAGTCACCCACAAAGATCAACCTGCAGTTCTCAGCTCCCTTCTTCCGCAGGTGTCAGAGAAGCAAGATGAGCTTTCTTCTGTGGGCTAGGAAAACTGGGCTCAATTACAGCATGCCTGGGAATGAATTGCAGAGTTCAGGGCCACGTGTGGAAATCGCTTTGTCTCCAGGTGATACTAGAGTATTGAAGTCGAACAACACGCAGGTGCAGACTCCTYGCCCAAGGAAATGTGTGCAGCACGATGCATGCACCCTACAGCCGGGAGAGTCACCACGCACGGCCCGGGGAAAGCAAGGGGCTGCAATCCCTTTTGTTGCATTTAAATATTGCATTGAAATTCTCTTTTGTGTGGTGGTTTCAGTCTCTGTTTCAAGGGAAGTAATTAAAATTATATGGATCTTCTTTATTAATGCTAGTGGGAATAGTCTATCACAGGTGGAATAATCTGAAATCACTAGAAAGAAAATTATAGCTGGGGACTGAAGACAGGTGGACTAGAAACAAACATATATTTTGGAAGGGATATAAAGACATCAGTATTTTGTGCATCTGCTTCCTTGCGAGGGTAGGTAAGCATTTATTGTGACCTGGCTGCCAGTCTACATACCTTTCTGTTACCCACATGTTGGAGGAGACGCAAATATTCTGAGTCAGGTCCTTATTAGGTTTAAGTTTTTGTTTCCCCTTCTCAGACATGGATATATTCAGCACCCAACATACCTTCTGGAAAGCTGAACCGAGTTTTTTTCAGCAAGAAGTATTCTTTATAGTAGTCTGGTATTTCTGACGGGWAATGTCACGGAAGGTTGAATTAGGTTGAGAGCAGAAGTATGGARTTAAGCTGAAGAGCAACCGCTGTACTGTGTTGCGGGAGAAGATACCCTTGCTCTGCTGATGGTACCAAAGTACAAAAAGTCAGCGGCGGGACAGAGCAATGGATAAGTACTTCACTCTGCACATTTCCCATTGTTGTAACTTCCAATGCTTTAAGAATAGAATGCTTTAATTCATGAAATATTAAATATTTCTGCTGTGTAGAAGTGAAGATTTAGATAAACTGGCAATTAGCAACAGCAAAACAACAAGCAGCAATAATTCATGGATTATAAGGATAGAAACTGGTTGAATTTATATAGATTGAGGTATGTGGGTTATTTTTAATGCATGCTGGTCCTAAATAACAACTTAGAAAGAGAGAAGAGGGTATATGTGATAATAATAATTCTCCTAGAATGCAGGGGTAACTTGCTGTGTTTTCTCTGCTGTCTTTTTTGCTGAGTGTGGAAAGTTTGAGCATGAAAAATCATTACACCTACTCTAGAAGGAATAAGCTTTTGTAATGTTTCCCAGTGAATTTATTTCCAGTTYCAATTATGATATTTAAGTTTGTAAAAAGGTACTATCTATATATCCGAATATTAATGTTTGGTCACAATGTAACTACTAGCATACTTGGGACCATTTAGACTACTTCAACAACAAAATAAGGAAGAMGTTTTGAAAGTTTTGAGGGGGCTGTATGCAAATAATAAGAAGGATGTTGTTTTTTATTTGTAGAGAACAGATTATATTTAAGATTATGAATCTGTTTAAAGGTTTCTGATTGCTTTTTTTGGAATGTTTTCCACTTAACTTAAAACACAGCTAGCAGAAATTCWTATGAATCTAAGATCAATTTATATAAAACTAGAACTAAAAATGTTTGTAGTTTGAAAAGAAGCTTTCTTGAGAGTTTTAGATGAGATGAATTGCTTTGACTTGTGCGTTAAGTTTTGTCTTGGAGTTTGAAGATGATTTAGAAAAAAAAAGTCTTMGTTGCAAGTCAGATTTTGAGTCTGGCCTCTTTTGTCATAGTATTCAGAAATTCACTATAAGCTTTRGGTGAGCGCGGAAGGTAAAAGTTGAACCTGCTTTGAAAATGGGATAGAGGGCATTTCTTTTATAATGCTATTCATGATATAAATTTATGGTGAAATTCTCCAGAGAATACATAAGAAAAATGTAAAAATAGAAAGTGGACCTGACTCATCTGCTTACTTTGAAGGAGGAATCTTTGCATATCCTCACAGATGATCTTGTGGGAAAAAAAAGRTAGAGAATAAAAAAGCGTCTCATTTTCTTCATAAATTGATTTTTGGAATATTTTAAGGCCTTCCCTCTTTAGAGTTTAAACGCATTCACAGATTAACAGACAAAAAAGAAGGGAAGTTGAAAAKATTCACTATGCTCAAATTCTCCGTCTTTTTTTCCTGTTTGTGTTTGTTGAGCTCATAACGTGGCTAGTTACTGGCATGGCTCTGGAGGCAGGACAGCGTTCAGTGAGGCATTAGGTCTTCTGTCTTCCTACCAGTTTTGGTATTTCTAAAAGAGCTTGTTATTTCCTAAAGGGTCTAGTTCTAAAGGATCTGATCAAAAATAGCAGTAGGGTGTTTTTAATTTCAAAATCTTCATCAGTAACAAAATGTTGCTGCTTCTACAACTCACTGTCTGGGGTCTTCAGATAACTGTAGTTCAGCAGAGCTCCAGCAAATACTTTAACTGTTGTAAACTATTTGAAAAGAATAATTAAGAACAGAAAAAGATCCTTTTGTGTTAAATACAGATTCTTTCTTCCCTGGATTTCTCTTGTTACAGATGTCAGCTCAAAAGTATGTGAATATAATAAGACTGAAAAAAAATCCAGCTAATATGGTGGTACGTGTTGATAAAGACGTCTCCTTTTAACTGAATCACACAAAGTTGGGCACCCAAGGGAAGGTCACCAACACATGCTAGCAGCTGTGCACTTAAAACAGACAGAGCAGGGTCTGTAATATTGCACCAGCAGAGGAAAAACAGGAGACTTTAAAAAAACAGCTTTTTGGTATTTGGGCTTGCCTTCTACAAAGCTACTTGAAACTTTGGGGCTCAAGTTTTCAAAGTCCTCTCAATAAAAATGAGGTTTGGAAATTCTTCATAAAGACTATTCCAGTTTTGTGTAATCACAGGACTGAAGGAGTTTAGGCTGCGAGAGCAAAGCAGTAATAGAAATTCTGTGCAGAACTGCAAATGGCGGCAATTCCAAATAACTGATTTTYGGCTTTACCAGCCTGAGCTGTACACTGTGGTTTCTCCTATAATTGTAATTATCAGTAATAAAAGGAAGGAAAACTATCAACTTGAAAACCTCAAGGAGGCAGAGATTAACTTGAAGCTGAGTTAGTTGGAAGTAAGTTATAAGCATAAGTAAATCTGAATAGGAGAAGGCTAGATAGATGTCCTCTGAAGAAGGCCTAGTGATGGTCACATGGTTGCTCTTTTGACATTTACTCTCAAAAAGACTGTTTAGCTAAGGGTGACAGTTGTCATTTTGCTCACGGTACAAATAGGCCTGTAGATTAAGAAGCAGCGCAGGATTTAGCCCACGCTGAAGTCAGCAGAGCTCCTCTTCTGAAATGCTGGAGGGGTTGTACGTCGTTGGCCAACGGGCAATAGTCCAAGTGGGGCTTGAAATTTTGCTCAGTAACATTTCATGGAGAAGGCTGTCTACRTGTGGGTCAGGTGTCCATCATCATAACATCCAAATATCTGCACCACTTTGCATTACTAATTGGAATTTCCTTGGGAAAGGGGAAGTCTAACGTGTGACTGCTGCCTCCGCTTCCCCCTGCTTCCCGTGCAAGAGCTGGTAACGTGCCGGCTGGTGTGGCTGCCGGAAACAGGGCGGGAGGTCTGGCGTGTGCTGTGCCCTTCGCGAGTGGAATTGTGTGCCTTTGAGATCAAGAGCCTCTCTTGTCCACATCAGAGTTTAAATTTATTCTGTAGGTGTRTTTGTTCAGGATGACGTTTTTTGGTTTGTAAAACACTTTGGTCACCAGAGGGGCCCCGGGTGAATGACTTACGTGTATGACCGAGTGAGTTTTGGATGAGGGATGTGAGGGGATATTAAGATAACACAATTCTGAGAAGGAGTTGCAAAATGTTTTGGGGGCTACAGACAAAATTAATTCTTTAAGTTTAATGGAAAGAAGCATGAATGATAGAGTCCAACAGTAATATTTACACCTCTTTGATCTGTGTGGTTTGGGAGTCTGCAAGGGTTTTAGGTATTTTTTGCTGTTATTATTCAAGTTGTTTCCTTCCTGAAAGTCAGTGTAAAAGCAATGTTTTAAGAAAAAAAAAAGATATTTAAGCACAGTTAAGCTACAACCCTCCCTCCCCACCACCCAAAAAAACCAACCTTCAGTTCTGAGGGGAGTTGTTGGCTGGCCATATAATTACTTATTTACAGGAGAGATTTCTGAGTTTTATATGGGTTACTGAAAATCTCACCTTCTCTGTGTTGTTTGCAAGATTCTTTCACATCCTATGATCTCCTCCTCCTCTGTGTGCAATGCTGAAGAACTGCATGGGCAGCTTATAATAATAATAAACAACTATCACAGTTCAAAGAGATTCATAACAGGTATTTTAATTGATTCCCTAAAGTGTAGATGTTTTACRGTAGCAGCATGATTTGTCTCACAGACTAGTTAAGCTCAGAGAAGAAGTATATTCACTATGGAGGCGAAAGATAAGACATAGATGTAGTAAGTGCAGACTAAGCGCACAAATCACAGCTGCTGAACAGTGTTTTAGTCAAGGTTGAACAGACAGTAAGTGGTTTGACTTTTTACTTCTAACTTTGGTTTGACAGAAACATACTTAACACTCTACCAACCGAACGTCTCAGGATTAATTTTTCAGTTAAATATATTAAGTTCTAATGCACCATTAAAACCAGCTGTGTTTCCTGAAGTATAGTGCGGGAACAGACTATCTTTGAATGCATATTCTGCAGAGTATAGCATATTTTAGTGTAAAGAATAGAAAATAATCTTGCAGTAAGAAGAGTGGACCTCAGCCAAAGTATGAGTCATATCAGGGTGAAAAAAGACTTCAAGTGAAGGGAAGACTGAGGGAGACAAGAAAGGCCATTTCAACTTTACCATTTACCAAGTAAAAACGTATTTCACCCTGTAAACAAGATCCCTTTAAACAGCTAAAATGAATTCTGGCAGCCTTTTCTAAAATGGGAGACTTCTGGGAATTGAAGTCATTGGCATAATATGGAAAAGACCTTGTTTCAGGACTTACGATCACATTAATTGATTATGAGCTGCTTTCGTATTTTGTGAGCTGCCTTCGTGCCATTAGTTCATCTGTGTGTATTTAATATGCTAGTTGTTGTTGTTCTGTAAATGTGCCTTTGCCCTACCCCTACTCACGAAGACTCGGCTGTAGTCTGATCCTTAATGTTAGAGAAGTAGCTTTTCTTGAAGGTAGCTTGTACGAATAGTATTTGATTGGCACAGAGGTAAATAAGACTCTCTACTTTTGAGGCTCTAATCTCACAGAAAAAAAAAAACAAATGGGATAGATCTAAGGAGTAGGTAGTGGCAAGAAAGTGAATAGAGAAGCGAGTGGAAAGCGTGGGACTCACACCACAGGTCCAGCCTGGCTCCAGCGCCAGCACCCGGAGCACAGGCAGCGTCCAGTGGCTGCCAACACTTTTATATAAACTGTATTATATAATATGCACTATTTTACCCTGTAAAAAGGTAGATTTTTGACAAATAGGTTTGGATTTTTTGTAAGGGAGTATTAGGGATGGTTCCTTTCTTTTTATTACATGGCTTTTTAATAATGATTACTTAATTCTGTCAAACTGACTATCGAAGGAAGTCGAATTGTATTTACTGGCGGATGAGAAGCTCAGAGCTGGCTGCACCAACGCCAGAGTCCTCTCGCTGCGATTACTTGGTGCCAGCTCCAGCGTAGCCTGGGATAGCTATTTAATTCCCGGACGTCCTTGCGAGCCCGCCGACGGGAGCAGGTACCGCGGCGGCCTGCGCTGTGCGACGAGCTGCCTCGCGAGGGTGGCACCGCGAGCCGCCGCCGCGTCTCCCACCGCGGACGGCTTTCCCAGGCCTCGCTCGCGGCTGCTGCCGGGAAAGGGTGCGTTCAGACCGCGGACCTGGACGATGGGCTCTGCATCAGAGTCCCGAAGCTCACTGAGTCATCCAATTCCGACTCCAGGGTCATGCTTGAACACAGCTGAAACGCTTAAAGTAGGTGTTTGATAATAGGAAAAAAACAAGAGCTAGGGAGAAGTCATTTCAGTGCTGGCTAATCAATTTGTTATGCTGCAATTYGAATGTTCTGAAAAGTAAGAGAAAAGGAGAAATCTTTTTTTCCTCTTTTTTTTAAGGTAGTAGAAATTTTAATTTAAGAAGACATAAAAATCATTTTCCTGGAGAATAATAGCAACTGTCCACCAAAATCATTGCATGTCTGGCCCTGAAATCATCTGGTATGACCCAGTGCCCCTTTCTCTCTGTTGGCACCTGCCTCTGAGGGATTTTAAGAGGATCAGACAGTTAAACAAGCCCGTCTAGACCCATTGCTAGCTGACATCCATTTCTTACTTGGAGAAAACCTTGATCTCGCTTATAGCTGTTGAGCTTCATCCCATAGATCTTAAAGTTTTTCTCATGGGCAATTTTAACAAAATAGAAGAAATTCTGAATATGAGCGATCCATCACCGACTAAACGGAGAAAAGAAATCCAGTTTCACATAGCATTACCAGAATCCGCATAGATGAAGTGCCTCACACTTACCCATCTAAGTTTCCTTCTTTATTCCTGACTTTATCAGAAGAAAGGAGAACCAAGACTTTAAAATTTCCCAATATCTCTCCTGTGTTTTTTGCTTACTTATTACTGATAATTTAATTATAGTCTAGAAGAGAATTGTAACCATATATTTCTTCCCAAACATAGCATGCTTTTGCAGGACATCCATGAACCTTCTGATTTTCTCAGTTTCGTTATTTGTCAGTATTCAAAAAAAAATGCCAATACCATTCTTGGTCTTTTATTTACAAATTCAGGCTCAGATGTGAATATAGACAGAATTGAAAATTTGCTTTACAAGAATGTTCAGCAATAATCCWTTAACATTTTGATTTTAATAATAAAATAAAAATATCTAACTCATTTTCTGAAATATTAGTGAAAACCAAACACAAAATGAGATAAGACACAATGACTTTAGCTAAGAAAGCAAATTAAACATACAAAAAATATTTTGCACGCTTTTCTGCATGCTGTTTTGCCTTATTGAGCAGGCACTTAAAATATGGACTGTGTAAGTGCAATCTTATTCTTAAATTTGTTATTACTCCTTAAATTCATCTTGTTTATTGCCATAAGATACGCAGTTGCATATGCAACATGCATTTCTGTAGTCCGTTTACAAGATTAGTACCATATTGCCATAACGTCAGTCCTAGGCAGAAGAATATGCAGAATGTGAATGGCAATGAGGATATCCCAGTGAGAGTGTGGCTCAGCCTGCCTTGATGAGCCCAGGAGAGGGTAGTGAAAATCAACTACCGAGAAATTTACAGTAGGATGTTTAGAAGATGTTTAAGTTCACCAGAATGTTGAGTCAGATACAGATGAAATTGAGTTTTGAGGTCCTCATCAGAAAGATTCTTCCATATATGTAAACTAAGACAGAAAAGAATTTGGTTAAAATCTTCCAGTGATTGTAACTGTAGGTATTTAGAACCAGAATGTCAAATTAAAATATCAACTTCACTGTGTTTTTGTAATTTGCTTCAGTTTCACCTTCACACAGTGCCACATTATAAAGCACCTGCGGGCTGCAGACTTTTATATTTCATATGATTTGAGCCATTATTTTTAAAATAAATACWTCAGCTGCTGGGTGCAGTATATATTGAGTCAAAATGTGAGCTGCTGGGTGCGTCCTAGTTAGGTGCAGAGCTCGTAGCTCCAAGCCCTGCTAGTGGACATCCGTGTTGCCTGCCCTGCCGACACAGGCAGCAGTGTTTGCCCTCATATATGTTCTTTAAACCAATTCCTTTTTTYTCCCTTAAATTTTCCTCCTATCTTGTGGCTCCAGAATTTAATATTCTCTGTTCAGAAGTTTTAAATGCATGTTGTGACCGCTGCTGTCTTTTCCGTTCATCTCACAGAAGCATGTTCAATGTGAATCGGCAGTTGTGGGCTGTTGAGGACAAGGCAAGGACATGACCGCAGTTGTGGGGGGGAGGAGGAAGAAGAGGAGGAGGAGGAGGAGATGGTGACTATTGCATAGCCAGAAATGACAGCAGAGGATGACACACACACAGGGCTAAGGACGTGGTGCTGAGACGGGCATCTTTAGCCTTAGAGTAGTACAAACAGCACAGTCTTCATTGGAAATCATTGCATATCAGCAAAGATAACTTTTCACCAGATAGCAGCCCATCTTTACTGGAAGACCCTGAAGCAATTTCAGATATATTTATAAAAGCATTTGTGATATATTTACATTTATTYGTCATGGCTCGGTTGTCACTGGACGGAAGGAATTCTGCAAGGCAGCACCAGGTGAAGGTGGGCGTCGTTTCACTTGGCAAACATCACTGTGCTTCTCCTGCTGTCCTTCACAGAGCATCATTGTGTTCAGTGGTGTGTTTAGCTATCCAGCAAAAGTTGATGCTTTCTAGGTAGATTTCTGAAAGGGAAATGTGAGTCATAGTGGCTGTTTTTCTGTAATTAGTTTTTCATTGCACTATAATTCAAGACTAGAGCAAAATGGCACTTGAGCATTTGAAATCCAATAAGAAAGGTCAGTAACTTCTTGGTGATCTTTAGCAAAGGTCAAAGTGGAGTTGTAGGATATATTTTTTTCCTCCTAGCAAATATCTCTAATGAATGAGTTTTCCAAATTTCAGAATTTCCCTCTATTGCAGTTGGAGAACAGCTTCTAGCTATTCTAGCTGAATGGATCAAAGTGGGTGGATGGGTGTGCGTGGGGAGTTATGGTGTTTGAAAATCTTTGGAGCTTTCTTGTTTTTTTATTTGAAGTTTTCTTGTTGTAGTATTTTTTAAGACATCAGCTCCTTTCTTTCAGAAAGGATGTCTACTTTCCTTTATTTCCCGCTCTCTCTTTCACAGTAGTGAAAGTCCTGAAAGTCTTTGACATCCACAAAATGAAACTAGCACTATCAGAGCAACAAAATACAAAACTGTATAATAGATAGGACAGTTATATATTAAAATTAACGAGGTGAGTGATGGAAAAACTTAATAATATGCCACTTTGGAAGATCTCCTAGGTACCTAGAAAGTGGTGATCATCTGCAGAGCAAAGAATAACTCAGAAAAAATTACCTTTTGAGAGAAAGCCATGGCCTTGGACTTACTGGCCTGTAGTTTTAGCTGCTCTGTTTGCGCTGTAAATTTTAACCAGTCACTTACCTTAGTGAGGCAATTGCTCATAGTCAGTAAAACAATAAACCTGAAATTTCTACAGTTACAAAACACTTCACAACGCTTAGAAGAAATGTTCTCTGAAGGTGTTCTGTACTATTGGCATATGTATTAATTTCATTTACTACCTTTCAAAATTCCAGCAACAAGCCTAAAGGCAAAAGAGTACAAAGAGCTATAAAGAACTTTTTAGACCTCTTTCTTCTTCCACAGGGAGCTCAGAAATGCAGAGTTCTGTGTACATATAAGAAGTGAGGTGTTTTAGATGGTATCAAAAGTAAAATGGTAAGTTATGGGGCAAGCAGGCAGGAATTGGAACGACATAAGAAATAGGAATCATATTTATAACCTGAGAATTTATTTTTGATGGACTAAGCAAGGAAAATGCAGCCACTCTATGTGCTTCGCTGCTTGCTGGAAAGCTTTTGTCTGCAGCTGTCATGCACACACTGTAAACAGATATTGATGCTTAATGCAAATCTCCACTCACATAATTTTATTAAAACAAGAGCTCCTACAGGAGTCAGCAGTCAAAGCGTCCGAGTGAAGAGTGCTGATCTGAGGTCAGGGACGGCCTCTGACAGCGCTGCGCTCCCTTAACAGGCTGCATCCGCGTTCTCCTTCGGCCAAGAACAAGGAGACCTTTCCGTATCGGTGTGAAAGGACTTAAAAATAGGGAACCAACAATTTAAACTTTGCCTTGTTTTTTGCCTACTTTCTATTTTAAACTTAATACTCCGTGGTCCTATTTGGATAGGAATTTGAGCTTTTTTTGTTGTTGTTAGAGGAAGGATAGTTACTTTTGTGAGGAAAACATTGGCTCTGTTTTAGCTGTTGCAGGTATCTTGCCTTCTAGCTGAGCCATAATATTTAGGAATAAAGCAACCATAAAATTAGTAAGTGGAGCTTTTGCAAGTAGCGAGCAGAGAAAGATTTTAGTTGCAAAGTTTGGGGATGAGGTTGGTCCCTTTATTCTGGCCTTAAGGATTGAATGACTCTAAAGGAGGTAATCAATGGAATTAAACATACTGAGACTAGAAAACCTGTGTAGATCTACAGAGGCTTAGGAAGCGGCTTTGATATTTCCCTTAGCGTGAGCCAGTGCAGTGTCTTCTCCTGTGTCCTGACTTCTGCCTATGTCATTTCCCCGTTAATTACAGCCTCCCATAACTGGGACCCAGCATGGGAATTTTTTGTGTGTGTGTGTGTTGCACTGGAAGTCGCAAGAAAAGGCTTCAACCACACTTTGTCACTTCTTGTAGGGATGGGAGAAGAGCTGCCTTGACCATTGGTCAAGCTGGTAGTGTTTGTGGTACTTACGATGTGAGGATCTTTTGCCTGTTACCTATATAATCTTTGGCAGGAAATGCTGCTGTGAGATATTCTTTTAAAGTGTTAAAATTTGTGTGTTGTTCATGTGTAATTAATATGCATAAACAAATGCAGTTTGTTGATATTTATCTGACTGATGTCAAGAGCCAAGCAGAGGGGCATTTAACAACACAGTAAAATGCTTCTGCTTTTGGTTTATTTTTTCAGCCTGATACTTGATAGGTTTGGTGTTCCTTTCTAGCAACACGGAAGCTGATTGTAACAAGAAATGTCACAGCAGAGCAAAGCTTAGCAAATTGCGGCGCACGGCCGCATCTGTATGCTGTGCACCCAACACGAGCCTCTCGTCGTGTTGCAACTCGCCTCAGGGCCCGCGTAGTCAGTGCGCATCCTTGTCACGAACAGAAGAAGAGAAAGAAATGCATTCTCCCTCCCTGGGAGAAGTTAGCGAAGTCTTACATCCGTAAATGAATCTGTAGGGAAGAGCTAGGGCTCTGAGCCTGATGGACTTTGCCTTGAAGGATCATTAGTGGGGCGCAGAGTACCCAGCAGATTCAGAAGACTTGATCTCTTTTGGGGAGCTAATTGCTTCTCTTGTGTCAATTCCCATACAAATTATTCTGAATGTGTTTTTTTCCTTTCCATTATGTGAAGTTTCAAACCAGAGAAAAATTACTGTAATTATCTTACCAAGCGCAACTGTAAAAGAGCATTAACAGCCACGGTTGCTATACCTGGCAATTTGGGAACGAGTGGATCGATAAATACCTGAAGATTTAAATCATTATTTCCAAAGAATTTCAGTGCTCTGCATAATAATGATAACTGGCAGCAGTCACAGATCGAAGGAAAGCTGGCACCGTAGGGAAACATTTGCATGTGCAAGGAAGAGCTGACCTGCTACCCTTTGATTTTACTTTGGCAATTTGCCATTCAGGCAAAATGTCTGAGTTTGTTTCAGGGAAAAAATAATTTAGGAAAACTTTTACTCCCATGGCTTTAGGGCAAACTATAAGCCACAGTTATTTGGTTATTGAAACTAAATTATGTACACCTGATTTTGTATAATGAATGTTTAGTACCTAAAATGCTAAAAATAGAACCCTAATATTGCAGAAAGCATGTTTATGAAGAAAAATTAAATAAACAATGGTGTTCCTATATTTCATTATTACAGCACAGCTAGCAGAGCACAATTAAGGATTAAATATATCTTAAATAYAGTTAAGTAATTTTTGCCTATGACTAGGGAATTCTGGTCTCCTAATACTGCAACATTTAATAAGAAGTAAATATTTTTTTTTCCTTTTTATTCACCATAAAGCTTTTGTTGAATTTAAATGTTGCAGACACCAGAAATACTATTTGAAAAACTATTCCATTGTTCCTTCCCGAGAGCATATATTTTGCATATGAAGTTTTCCATATTAGGCTTTAATGGAGAAAAACAAACCCAAAAATGTTATGGTACTTACATCTCCAGCCAGACACCTGAGATCTGTTACTCACTCTTAAATGTCCATGTCCCACATAGATCTTGTGAGAAGATAAGCTCTTATAGCTCTAGTTATCCTGAGTTCTTTCTACAAATCCAAGTACCATGAGTTTGCAAAATTCCCCCACCCCAAATTAATATCTTCCATATTCCCAGCCTGCTGCCATATCAACTGGACTTCATTTCACTCTTCTATGAACTGCTGCACAGATGCAGGCAGAGTGTTTGTTTAAATTAATTGTGGTTTATTGGAATTTTTACGTAGATTAAGCAATGCAAGCATTGCAGACAGAGGGTTCTATCTAACTGATTCATCAAGACCAAACTCGCGTTCTTGTTTTTTAAAATGCTGATTTTTATATGCCTGCTGACTGAAGTGCAGAGCAAGGAGCAAACCCTTTGCATGACTGTTCCAAGCATACATACAGGTTCGTCACTGTTGTTCTGCCATAAYATATGTATATGGGTGGATGTAAATGTCGTAGGTATTTTGCCATACAAATGCACACAGGCTTTAGTTATCTCAAACATCTTAAAATTTAAACAACTCAAAGCAATTTAGTTCTTTATTGGTGTAGCTGCTTTAGAGATTGGCAGAGGACAGGCAGAGGTGGAGAGGTTTTGTGTGGGCTGAGACTGATGCTCACTCGTCGGGCATACATGAATATGAAGCACACTGTGCACATCAAGGCTTCCACAAACGAGCTGGTGGTTGTGCTGATGCCATGGGCCTTGTCCCAGTGATGCCTTTGGTCTTTAAACAGAAAATTGCAGCTTGGACTAGGACAAATATTCATGTGAGTTTGGGAAATGTGCAGCAGTTACCTGAAGGATGTGTGTACTTCTGGCAGCAGCTGCTGGAGATGTTACAATGTCCTGAGGCAAGAACCTTCCCAGAGGTGTTTGGTGCATGACAGTGACATGCCCAACTCCTTCAGCTGCTAGGGTCACCGAGCTAGCTGCGGGGTTGCTGCCTGGGAAGGGGTCGTCTTCCTTCTCGCAGCTTAYGGTAGTCATTCTGCACATGGCAGTTGTCCTAAAGCATTAAATTCTGATAAACTCATTGCACTTCATTTTCAGTTGAATTTCAATTGAATTTTGAAAGATGAGCTGAAGCGGGGGAGACTGGAGGAGGAGCTGGTTCTTTTGCTGTTTGCAAGATCACAATAATCAGTTTTGTTTCCTGGGGGCCAGGGCATGTTTGGTGCAAAAAGGAGTTCTCCAGAGCCTCCTGCACCGTGCCATGGGTTTGCACAGAGGACCTAATTTTCTTTCAAGGAGGCTTAATTCCCCTCTGTGCCTGCATGCCCTTCAGAGAGAGGACAGCTACAAAGCTAAAGAAATAAGAAGAGCTTAGTTTTTACAGGATCCATGGTATCAGGGGGATAGGGGAAGCCAGACATATGTTTTATTGGTAATAATGAGAATGAGAAGAGATGGTTTGAATTTAACAACAATGTTCAGCAGTTTTGCAAATCTAGCACCTTAAAGCATTTATAGTTCATACAATTTTATATAAATTCTTTATACCCTGAGTTAGCCAGGACATAAAATATTCATCTTACTGAAAATTTGGATAATAATTCTCCTGGAAAACAAGAATATGCAAAATATTTTCAGAAAATTTAGAAGTTTTACATAGGAGTTTTTGATTTTGTGAAACAGACTATTTCAGTCATAAAAGCCATTTTAAGTAATCAGCTGTGCAGTACTTCATTAAGGTGGTCTAATTCTTTGGCATTAACAGCAATATCCGTTCTTGCAGATTGTTTCTCAAATCTCAGATAAAATATGCAAGTGTGACAAAGGCATTCAAAGCAGCAAAAGTATGACTGGCAAGTAATACCAGATCCTGGATTTTATAATCTAGTTACTGTGATTTATTATGCATTCTGATGTTTCTAGTGCTCTTCTCTATATTTTTTTCAGTTAAGTAAATCGAATAAAATATACCATCACATGACAATGAGAGAACTGATACAGATAATAATTCACAGTGTAGTATTGATAAATGCTTGGTTCAGCAATAGCAATATGTCATCAATCACCTGTGTTCATGTTCGATGGTCTCATATAAACTAATTCGGGATGAATGTCCTTTGCTTTAACCTTGGTTGTGTTTGCAACTTACTCTGGAGGAAAGTAATAATCCTTCATTAACGAGTAGGTGTGAAGCATCCTCTATCAAGAGGCGAGAGGAGGGGGGAAATTAGAATTGGTTTCAGAATGTGTCCTGAGCCAAAATTGGGGTTTTGTTCTTTCTCTGCAGTCACATAAACTGCATTAGTTACTATTAAACATTTTGGAATGTGTATAAGTGAATGAATCTTTGCATTTTGCAGGTTTGCTCTTTTTATCTCTGTTGATCTCTCTTAATATATATTCAAACATATATACATATAAAACATTTCAAGGACACAGCGTATCTTTGATCTTGCTACAGCTTTACTTAAGAGCCTACAGAAGACTGTGCTTTACATTATGCATTAAGATGCTTCTAATTAGGAACTTGTGGTAATGACCCATTCTCAGACAAAATAGCTCGGTTCCTTATTTTCCATTAACTGTGTTCAGAGTTTATTTGCTGAGAATTGGGTTTAATTCGATTAGCAGGAATTGTGAGACATTTGCAACACAAGGTATATTAGCATAGCGCTTTGTAATGAGAGCCAAAAAGCATTTAGTGGAAGAGCTAATTATTGGAGATTTTCCTTCTTATAATAAGGTTTATCCAAATTTTAGTACTCAGTTCTCAAAATGCCTTGAGCTTTAATTAATGGTTAAAATAAAAATAAAATGGATTGCGAAAGTTCAGGAGGTGTTTTCTTAAAGTCACAATCGAGTAAAATCCACCGGTTCACTAGAGTTCAGTTAATCTGACAGTCCTGCAGTGTAAGCAGTTTTCCCGAATTTTAGCATGTCAGCTCATAACAGTATATACTTTTCCCACAGAGGAAAGTGTTCACTGTGCTCATCAAGGACTTTTTTTTTCAGAAATAAAGAGCATGTTTTCTGTAACATAAATGTGCAGCATACTGACCGGACTATTTTTCATGATTCTACTGCTAATGTTTCTGCTGGTCTTTTAGTGCTAGCCAGTCATTCTGTACACATCTTATCGAAAGTAGAAAGTTTGTTAAATACATGGTGGCTTTCCTTTCCCAAGTGCTCTCTGCCAGCTCCAAACCAAACATCCTGGGCCAGTCATATTCTCCATTTTTCATTCCTTTATGTTTAATTTAATTCAATTTAATTCATTTTAGGTTTAGTGATAACATTAGCAAATTACCACAAATCTGTCAAACTCAAATGCAATTGAAAGGGCAGCCAACTTTAACCCAAAGCTATGTTTGTTTTTTTCACATACTATGAAACCCCAAGAAAATCTTGGTGTGATGATGAGATGATGACAGTTTAACTTTGTAAGGTACTGAAAATAATATTTACTTTACCCTGATTTGTTTCAATTCAAAACAAATTCATATACTGAATGTTGTTGCTAAATTACTAAATTTAGAGATCAAGTTATGGCTAAATTCTAATATCAACAAAATTTTATTAATAATTAATGATGTGTTTGCTAAGTATTTACAATAACAAATTTCTGTAATTTTCTGTATTAGGATTTGTTGCATTGTACTAACATTGTAGTATTAATTTTATGTACCAGAAGAATGTTAATATTTGTCTTAAACAAGGAACTCGCTCAGGTGCAGCCTGCTGCTGGATCTTCTCGTCTTCCACTTAATTCTTCTGGTTTGGCTGGAGGGGAATTGCAATTAGCATGGCCAGATATAGAAAATATGTGCCTCCACACCTTCTAAATTAGTATTTGTTTGAAATTTGAAGCTAATTTGATCTGAGTTTGCTTACGCCTGTTTTCTGTTTGTTTTCTATAACTATTCTAGCAGCTGAGGTTACGGGTATTGAGTGAAGTATGCTGGCAGGAAGATTTAAACAGATATTTCAGCATATTTGCAGAAATATAGTTCTGAAACTATGATTATCCATACAGGACTATAATAGTGGTGTTATTTTCTAGTGAGGCAGAGTCATTTAACTGATTTGTACACTTAACTGAGACTGCACATTTCAGAGCTGAACACTCACGCTACTCACAAACTACAAATAAAGAATTAATCACAAAAATGTCTGGGAAGTTGTTTGGGAAACTAACTCAATCAGGAAGATACCAGTGTTTCTCTGCAGCTTCCTGCTTCTTGTCTTTAAATGTCTTTATAATTGAGCCCGTTGACCCGGCAGCTGATGCAACGTGATGGTGGTTTGCCTTGGTCCTGTTCGGGTACTGCAAGCTGACCATGGCTGGGCAAGGACCCCCTTTTGCTGCTTAGCAAAACATGAACAAAACAGGCTAGTTAAGGGTGTTAGGGGGCCTGCAATATAGGAATTCTCCTTTTCTCCACTGCAAATTGACTGTTTACTGGCAGCTGTACTTGGCTTTGCTCCTGARCGGCAGAGAGAGCGGGGCAGGTCCCAAGAAGCTCCTGCTGCCTTTGGATGCCTGCGCAGAGCCCAGGTGCYGCTCCAGGGAGCCCCGTCTGCATGCTCCACGCTTCCTCGGCTCCTGCAGGCCTGTTAGGTCCCCATGGGTGCTGGGGACCCGCAGGGACACAGAGGTGCTTCTTGGGGTGACCTCATCCYGCAGCCCCAGCAAGGCGGTGGAGGAGCTTCAGTCCCACTAGAGCCGTTAGCGCAGTCCCCGCTTTGGCGCTGCTTGGCCGATCTTGTGCCGACAAGCTGCAGTCCGTCTCGGCGAGAGAGAAATAGGGAGAGCCCGGGGCAGCGGCTCCCGTGGGTGATTTGTGTGGCTCGGGGTATGCCGCTCTGCCCACATCCACGCTGCCTCTGGAACCGGAGCGGAGGAGTGGAGCGTGCTTATTGCTCTGTCTGCGCGCCTCGTTCGTGACTTCTGAGGAGCTCTCGGTGTGTTCCCCACTGCAGTTGTTTCCCTTTGTTATTATTTATTATTATCCTCAAACAATTTGTATTGTTTTATTGGAACGTGGTATTTTCAGGGTCTCTTGTTTTGGTTTGGGTTTTTAATCTTTTAATTGTTGAGGCTGCCACCGTTCACACTGGAGTCAACATTAGTTTTTTTCATTTTCCCAAAATGTTTACAGACTACTCCAAATGTAGCCCAGCAGGATTCTGGTCCTAACTCAAATTAAATGTCATACATAGGATTTGTTTATCTCTTCGCAGCCTTCTATCACAGATGTTTGTCCTTTGGCTTGTTCCTTTTTCTAATTAATTTTTGATTATAGTTTGAAACACCTTCTGTCTAGCCAATTTTCCCCCATCTCAAATGGTTCATTTCTTTCCCCGTCACCTACAGTGATTTCCAAAAACTGAATATTATTTACTTCTGGTTGAGAGTGACCTTCATATTCAGTGGTATCAGACAACGCAGTTGTTGCAAACATATATTTCGATGCTACCCTATTTCTTCTTGGATTAAGAACTGGCATGTGCTGAATTACGCTGTACTGAGTGTTGCTCACAATTACCCGCGAAGTCTAATGGCATCGAGCGTATGAGGAGGATGGTGGAGGTCATTTTCCATATTGATACCTGAAAATTTTTCCCTAGTGTCACCATTAAATTATAGCCAGATAACTGAAAATTAGAAAAGTACTAACAAAGGCCACGTCGACCAGAACAAGAGAAGTGGCAGCCAGCCAGCAACTCTTAAAATATATAATTTCCTTGAATGCTTGTACCCGTAACTTCGTTTACTAGACAGTTCATGGAAAGCAAATGCACCAGAGGAACTAAATTGGCCAAAATGAGGTCTCCAAGAAGCGGGGAAGAAGRCTGGAATCGGTCTGCCCAAGCCGTTACCAGCGTGGGTTGTCCGCCTGGCCCGTCGACTCCAGGTCCCCCGTGCCACGTTCAGCCCGCGCGCGCTGCCCCGGCGGCTGTCGGCGGCGCGCAGCCGGCGGCCCGTCGGGAGGCGGCAGCTCGCGGGGGGCTTCAGGGAGCCTCCCGCCGGCGAATACGTGCCGGGGGGCGACTGGAGAGGTGCTGCCGGCCGGCCGGCTGACCAGGGGAGAGCGGCGGCGGCGGCGGCCTCGCAGCAGCGTGGCAGCGCCTCGGCGCGACCGTGGGAAGCGGCGTAGACTCCGCAGAACGAGGGCTCCGACGGCATCGGGCGAAAGCTGAGCGGGGCTGAGAGCGGGGAAAGCTCCCGCTCTGCTGCTGCGGTTGCCCGAGTGCCTCGGGGCAGCGCGTCGCCGCCGCGGTCGGGCGCTTTGCCGGGGGCGGTAGCTGACGTCCCTCGGCGCGCGGTGGGCAGCGCGGCGCGGCTCCGGCCCCCCCGGCCGAACTCCCCTGGCCTCGGCTCCCCCGCAGCTGGTCCTCTCCGGTTCCCGGTTACGCTGCGATCGTCTTCCGCCTGGTTATTCTCCGTGAAATAAACTGGGTTTAAGGCCAGGGAAAAGAGCGCGCGTGTGGTGGAGGTCAGGCTGAGGCCGTCTGCGTTGGGCCGGGAGCTCTTCCTCAGGTAACGTTTGAAGAAACAGCCCCAGGGGCTGGATTTCAGCAGTTATTTCAAGATAAAGTAATAAGTCATTGATCAGCTTGTTCTTAAAATCTATGTCTGCAGTAAGTCACTACCATAATTAGGAACTTTTCTGATARTTAGCCTTAAGATAGTTTCTTTTAATGGCACCTCATTATTCCAAATTTGCTTCTTTATTTCCATGAACATTTGCGATTGATTATGTCTTTTAGCAGCATTGCTGGGGCAGACATGATGACATTTTGCAAACGATGAAAGCTTTCTATTCGTCGCTTTTCCTTTTGCGTTCGGCCGGGCTGCGAGCTTCCGTCCCGCRGCACCACCGCGAGGCTCCTCGCCGAGGGCTGACGATCGCGGGCAGGAGGCTGGGGTGGGCACGCTGCACTGGTGCAGAAAGGGGACGAGTGTCTGGCCTTCCCACAGCGTGAAAGTAGCTATTGACGATCCCCTCCTTGAATGAAGAAGTTGAATATGCCTCCTTGCAAGTAAGAATACCAGAAAAATCCATAATGCRCGTTATCCTCCTCCTCTGCTATCATCAGCTGTCCTCATATCCTTTATGGTGAGGAAATCAAGGAAAAATGTTTTAATTACTTTGAATTCTGTTTCCTCAGAAAAACAAAAGTGTAAAAGAAGTGAAGTATGTCTCTAGCAATAGGTTTTCTGTAGCATACACAGCTGTAAAAGTTCATTTTGTTGTGTAATAACTGCCTAGGAAGTGTCTCTCTTAAAATCTCCTCCCAGGTAGGAGGAATGTGACTTTTTTTTTTTTTAATTAAAAAGTTGGAATTTGTATTGTGCTCTTAGTGTGGTTAGACTTCAGAATGAATCAGTTGCTTCTAGAAATTATTTCTCCCATGCTTATCTCTAGCACAGTTCCCAGCCGCTTGAAAGGAAGCGAGAGAAAGCCTCACTTCTTATACGGTCAGCTGGAGGGGGGATTGTTACGYTTTTCTCGTGGTTTTAATGTAAATTATTGTTTCTTTAAATGGAAAATGTAATTTTTGTTTTGAATGTGTCTCAGRCGTTCTGTCTCACTATTTGATTTGTGACTTGTCCTGTGGTGGTGTCTTGCCCATCAGCAGCACTGGCTTTTCCTATACGGTAGCGCAGGGAAGTCTGGAGTCTCAGAGACTCCGATGAGAGCAGCTAAATTTCAAGGGTAAAATGGATGGATCTATYTCCAGACACAAAACAGAAGGCCACTGCTTTGCTCCACAGGCCCGAGTTGGACTGGTGCACTCCAAATTCAAGTTAGAGCTGGAACGCTTGCTTTCTTTTCTTGTGTTTTGGACATATTTGTGTAGAAAAAATGGATGTATTAGGTTCTCTGCATATGATCTAAGACACATTCACATCCAGTGCTGTTATTTGCAAATAGAGAAAAGGAAYGTCAAAAGCTATCGCTAAAGGCACTAATGGATTGCCTCTTACGATCTTTTCCGTTTTGCTGGAGCTCCTGCTAGCAGCTTGCTCTGTTCGGTTTTGCTGTAACGGTCAGAGTCCTTAGCAGCGCGTCTGGAGATCTAACGTTTTCGTACTGGAGCCTGTTACAATAACTTGTCTCCTGGCTGTTGCTATAATTACTCTAAATTGTGTTCCTCACCAGGCAGTGGGGACGTTAGGTTACGTAAAGAATCATTTTCTAATACGTACATGCACAGGGGTGACACAAGAGAAGCTGCAGGAATTCAGAGCTTGGATGGGCAAAATCACCAGTTCAGCTGCGTGAGGTTCACTTTAGACCACAAGTTAATTAGAAAACGTTATGAGGCAATGGGGCCATTTGTTGTCAAAAAACGGTTTTAAATTATTTCATTTACTACTCTTACCTATTATGTTATGTCAGAGAAAATACGAAAGATGCTACTGAATCACAGTTTAAGTGGTTAGTACTCTTATTTATCTGATACGGCTTTGCTTTGGATCAGGATTTTGATATAGATCAGGGAAGACTTAGCTGGTTCAGCAAATTCTCCTGGTAGAAAGCTAGAATCAGAGTCAGCCAYGTAGTCACTAATGGTAAATGAATAGCTCAGATGGGCTAAGAGAGCCTATAGTGGGAAAGGTGGGCTCATCTCCTTTTATTAGGTTAGCTGTTCCACCCATGATACCCCTCTTGTATAGCAACAAAAATATCTTTTTCCTGATGCGGTTTTCTGGGGGATATAACGTAACTAAAGCATTGTAGAAATGCCAAAAAGTCACTCTATTGACATAATTACAATGGCAAGATTTGCTGGGTCTTGTCTGTTGTTCTACCACAACAGAATTAGGCCCAACGGTTGTTTTAGAGTAATAATATACTGGAAATCTAGTTTTAATTTTTTTTAATTCATTTAGAAATATTAATTATGGGAAGGAAAATTTCTGGCTAATTTTATATATAGCAATGTATAGAACTGCAAATTTTTGTTTGTAGGAAAATGAGTTAAGTAATAATTTCACCTATTGATCGGATATTAATTTAAGAAATGTCACTTTTAAATTACATATATTGGTAAGATTTATGTGTCAAAACAAAGATATAATTAAATAACAAAAGAAATCCAAACATCTTTGAGAGGCAAGCCAGGTTTTTCTAAATTGTGACCCCAAAGGCACTGAAGATATATTATCAACACTGAGTAACTATCTTTTCTTTAGAACAGGCCCAAATGATCTAATCCCTTTAATTAAAGACCATTTTGATAAGTAACTTTGCATATTTGATTGATTATAGAAAACAACCCAAGTAGGTTCAGGTATGCTCGGGTTAATTGAAGAGCTAAGTGTGTGAAGACAAGATCTGCAGAAGTAGTTACCTGTTTACATGTTTTTTCCCCCTTTATGGTGAGAAGAATCTGTCACTTTTTTATGTCTTCTCTTAAAACACAAGATCAAAACTTGACAGCAATAACCTTCACAGAGTATCTACATGAATCATACATTACGACTTCAGTTAAAGACAGTCTTATGTTAGATTCCTTTGGTCACATTTCAAAGATTTATTCAAACCACATAAGGTTTTCCAAGAACGAAGAATAGAAGAGCAATTTTTTTCAGAACCTGCCCTCAGTATAGCCTGTTGGCTTATGCAGGGTATTGTAAGTCGATGACTAGACTTGTGCACATAAATGAAATCTTAAAATAATCTTTACAACAGGCATATTCTTATGTGTTTTGTTAAGGGAGGGCTCCGGAGAGTTAACTGAAGAGAAATATCAGCAGTGAATTTAGTGAAGTTCCACTGAAATTAAGGTGCTCAAAACTGGCAGGAGACTCGTGCTTGATTTTTTCACCTCTGCAGTGTATCCTCAAAATACAGCAAAATAAGTGTGTTGGAAAAATACATTTAAAATTTATATAATGAATATTTTGCTCATTAGCTTCATAAATTAAGCTATATCTCTCCATTAATTAATTATGGGATGTTTTCAGTTTTCCAGCAAGTTCTACGAGACTTTAAGGTGACTGACAATCTTGGTCACATCACATGAAAAATACCTTCAGCATGAAGCAACTTAACTAACATATCTTCAAACAGCAATACTGGGGTAAAAAAAGGTCAAGGATTTTTCAAATCACTCTTTCTGCTCATGTGTAAGAGAAATTTAGGGCAATGCTTATTGCCATAAATAAAAATATTCTTAGAACTTAAGCTGCCAGAATCTCCAAAGCGCATACTGTAAACATTTCACTTCAGTGACAGCTATGTGAAAATGCCTTGCTCATTATCCATAAAGAATATGTGGCACAAATAAGCTCAGAATGTAAATTCATAAGGAAATGGAGAAAATATAATTCGTTTTCATGCAGAAGTGTTTTATTTTGCACCGCTGAAATCTTCATAGAGAATTAATTAGTGGAAATCTAGTTAAAATGTTGTGTTGAAAATGTAAAAATACTTTCCATTGCAAAAGCAAATAATAAGAGATTAGAATCATTGAGGTTAAATGGAAGAATGGGAAGCACAAATAGCCCCTCAGTAATAGATGTTCCTTGTAAGCTTTTGAAATAAGTGACTCAAATTATAGGAGAAATATAAAAGAAAAATGTATCGTTTATTGAGATGTTGGAATGAAATGCATTACCTATGTGCTAAAATCCACCAGAGCTTCTGAAAATTTTTAGAGTTTTTTTCTTTTTTTTTTTGTTTTGTTTTTTAAGGAGAGAAAAAAAGTTATATTCAGCACATCTTTGCTGTGCAAAACCACCAAAACTACAGCCATTTCAGTGACACAATTTTCTGGACAGCTGTGGGATTTACTGCAGTGCAGCAAGCAGCCCCTGTGTTCCCCAGTAGATGAGCACAGGCAGCCACAGTTGAAGTTTCCCCAAAACAAGAAGTGACTGACTGGTGTTTCTGGAGTTGCATATATTATTTACACTGCTGGGCTATGAGGCCACGCACAGCAATGTCACACTAACCTCCATGAATTCTTGATTGAGAAATAAAAAATTAACGATATGGACTGATGGGAACATTGGTATATAGAGACAAGTACTTCTAAGGCAATCGCATTGCAAGAAGGCTGTGAGTAGCAGAAATCTCGGAGTGACAAATGCTATAGCATTTATATAGGGTATCGATTGGAAAATGCCACTTCCCTTGCCTTTTTAGGGGATCATTAGCGCAGCAGCCCCAGAGCTGCTCCGCTCCTGGCTGCCCCTCTTCAGTGGGGACTCCAGTTGCCTGTGCTTGACTTTGCAAGACACAGGGATGCTTGAGTAAAGCAGCAGACATGGGCAGCCCAGCACTGTGGGGAGAGCAAACAGTCTCGGATCAGGGAAATCAAATCACAGGAGACAGCCTCGTTTTATTAGACTGCGGAGTAATGATGATGATTATTCAGAAGAACAAAAGTGAAAAATCGAGCTCTCGTACCATTCGTTTCTTAGTAACAGCTGAAGTAGAAATTGGCTGTGATGCCAGGTTGCATGCTAAATGCTAGCACCCTTTTATAAACTTGGACATTTAGGCTGGTGACCTCAGCCTTGTTCGCTTTGGTATGTTTATTTTTTTTTTTATGTTTATTCCTAAAATATCACCTAATGATGTTACCATCATTTAAACCAGTTACCTCCCTTAAAATTAAATTAGAGGGAAAAAATGGTGCCAAGTGAGGCAGCAGTGAGCACATGCAGGCTTTTTGAGGGGAAAGGGGCACCGTGCTTCCTGCATCCGCAAGGGTTTGCTTGCTTCTGGCGGTACTGGGCTCAGTTTGGCGGTAGCTTGTTGCGCTGTTTGTTGCTTCAGTAATGTTTTTCCCCCCTCTTATTTAAAAAGATGATTTACATTAACTCTCCTTTTGTTTTTTGTTCTTTTTAGGAGAGTTTAGTTTGCATAAATTCTCCTTTGGGTGAAGGTGAGCTGATGCTTCTTTTGCACCAACGTGACGTCTCTCTAGAGAGCCTGGGTTTTTGCTGGATTACTGTCCTGACCCAACTGTAATGTCCCTTTGGTCTAAACGCTTCAAAGGTTGACTCAGAGCTCAGCTGGCAGCAGGAGAACCTGCATCTGCTTTGAGGGAATTGTAGCTGGGTTGAGACAAGCACCCATGTCAAGCAGAGATGGCTTAAACAGGGGCACAAAAAGCATCCATTAGTCTGGGAGACTTTTGTGTCTTGCGAAGACCAGTGTAATTATTGCCGTTTCCGCAAAATAGAAAGAGAAATAAAGGTGACCTTGAAGAGCARCATCTTTGGCAAAGATAGGAGAGGCCTCACCTGAACAGCCTCTTCCCGTTACAATGAAGAGTCACAGCTGAACTTGTTTCATGGCTGCTTGCTTCAAACATGGCTTCAAACCTCCTGCTGTTGCTATGCGGCTGGTTTACTTAAACTCCCTAGAAGTTTAGTAAAGTCTGAAGAGTTCTTTCTGTTTTATTTATTTGTAAATGTGTATTCACACCTCTGAAGAAGAGAAACGATGAGCGAGCTCTTCRGCAGGGAATGTAAGTTTAAAGTTAGAGGATTTTTAACCATGCTCACCTACAGCTCGGGCAGCCTTAAGAGGAAAGAAATCTTTTCTGTTGGAGGTTTCTGCCTTTGCTGATTTAGACTCGGCAGAGACCAGTTCCTAAAGGCTGGCTCAGCCAGCCTTGTTCAACAAGGAGATCATAGGTGACATTTTTTGAAAACATATTGTGTAAAAGATTCCTGTGGTGCTGGTGCTTCAGGAACTTTTCCTCATAGGAAAAGGTGTTTGTCTGGAGATGTGATTCTGTGATTCCTATTTTTCTCTGGATAACATAGAACTGGGGTCAGCTGAACGCTGCTATCCCACTCTGCAAGGACTTCTCGGCAAGGCCTGGCTTTGCGTTAGAGCCACTGCAAAGGGTTGGAGGTTCTAATGAAGATGTTTAAGAGGTATGTTGTCATTAAAATGGCTTCTAAATAGTCTGAACAGGATAAAAATAGAGGCTAGTTGCATCCAGAACAGCTCTCTGAACCCCCGGAAATGTTTACTGCAAAATGTAACGTCCAGACTCTCTCAGCAGAAGCGAATGGTAAAAGCTAGAGCAGAGAGCTTAAACAGAAGCTGATTCATTTCTGAACTCATTTTATAAACTGAGAAAATTCCAAAAGATAAGGCTGCTTCTGAAGTATTTTTTCAATGGCTTTTTGCATATCTCTTAGAGATTCAGGAAGAAATRGAGAAATCAAAGTGGTTCTACTACATACATGGAGAGCAGCAGCTGTTGTTGATGATGGAGGAGGGACTCCTGTGTGTCCAGCTCCCTGCTTCTCAAGTGCTGGAGATTCAGTTCCCCTGCTGCTTTTAGCACAGATACTTTCACTGTTTATATGGCTGTGTTAGGGAGAGAAGGAAATCTGAAACTATTGGGCTGTTAAATGTGTAAACCTAACTCAAATGCTTTTTCTAGCATAAAAAAGGCTCAGATTTCCTTACCTGGAGGCTCTGAGTTACCCCTGCATTTTTTGAGCTAGTGGTATCAATGGTATGAGGTACAAATCAGAAATGTATTTTTAAAGTTAGTTTTAAGAGAAAGAGATTTTTAAAATAGTATGTTGTGGCTGTCTGTCAGATCCTTTTATTTTTCAAATAATTAAAGTTGCCATTATATTTCTGCTGTTTCCTTGTCAAGAACTGCTACTACAGAAAGTAATAGAACTGGCAAGATTTTTATACTGGTCACTAAACTCACAACTTGAAAATTACTAAATACATTTTTTAAAACGTCTCATTGAGATCTGAAAAATTATTCATTTTTTTTATTTTTTAATATGATCTATTTTCTGCTTTTTCTAGCCATTTAGACCTGCAGAATGTGGGTGTGAAATCCTGCTAAGTGAGAATTGGTAGCACTTTACATGGCAAAGAAACACAAGGAAACTAGAGAAGCAACAGGAGGACTCTAAGCCATTATAAAATGTATAAACATATGTCTCTGGCACTAGTACTAATGAAAAAGTAAAAGGGAAAGGGAGCAAAAAAGGCCTCTAAAACATGTTCTTTTACAATAAGTCCTTGCCGCTTTCCTTACGTAGCTGAACATGTTCTGAGGAAGCAAATCACCAAGCCTTTCAATTTTCTTGTTTCTGTGTTTAATTCATTGTAAATCATAAAACTGAAAAGAAAAGCTGGGAAGGGATTAGGCAGTCATGCTGAATGCTGTTTTCAGACTTAAGATAAATCAGAACTGACACAGAAACACCATCTTATCTGCTGTGGGTGCTACTGGCATCCCCTTTAAGCAAAAATGGATGATTTCTTAAGCTTACAGTGAAATGCAGTTTTTTTGAGATGAATTTCGTTGTGTTTCACATCACAAAATGACAAGATGACAGGAAACAATTCTCTCATCCAGTTAAAACTTCAGGATTTAGGGAGGTTGTAATTAGTATTTCCTCAAATATAAATTGCTTATGTGATAGAGAGTTTGTAAGATGGACCTTAAGCTTTAAGCATTCAGCCACAACGAAACTAACCTTTGGGGCTGTGCAAATGGCAATGATTAGTATGAGTGACAACGAGCAACCTTTTGGCTATAGGTCATTTTGTGTCCCCTTTACAAAGCGCAAAATTGATTTAGCAAGCTRGAAAATTCAACCTGATGCTGTCTCGCTCACAAGCAATTTGCTTGTTCAAACCTTCAGATACTTGCATTTATGTTGTGCTGCTTCTTAGGAGTCTCAGGCGTGAACTTGATGCCATCCTCTTCTCCTTTCCCTATTCTGATGCTTTGTACAAATATAGAACAACCATAAGGAATCTCTGCCTGATTTTTCTTTTTTACAGTTTAACTGAACTACCACAATCAAATGATTTTATTACATTACTTAGATTTAAATTCTGAAATTTGCTCAATATTATACATAGGATATCCTATTTTCTTAGCTTTAAAGTCTGAGAGTGAAATCACAGGGAAAAGAGTAGATGTTGCATATTGTCAATTTTTTGCCTTGTAATGAAGGTTCTTAGTAGTGCTTACACTTAAAGACTTTATGTAATTTGTTGTACTTTTTTTTTTTTTTTTTTTTTTTTTGGCCTAGGAAATGATTAGCATCTCTTACTATAGCCTTTCGCTCCAAGGACTGAGACAGTTTTAATATGCATCATTTTGAAAGGTTTTAGTAATCCTGTTGTCTCGGCGATCTCTGGCTAATGGTCGAAGGGCTGCGTTTGAAGTGATGGAGGAGGCTGCAGAGCTAGCTTGTGTACTACCTCTGATGCTGGAACTTCTCTGAAGGAGCCTTTATGGGTGAAATTTCAACTCTATCGACTGTTTCTGTTCACAGAAAAGAAAGCCCAAGGGCGTTAAATGTTCAGCTCAGAGACCTGTACAAACATACCAATGATGAGCAATTCAGAGGAGAGGATTTTATCTGCCTTTAACATGCAAGTTTGAGGCAYGGAGTGATCTAGCTATTTATTTTGTATGTGTAGGATTGTTTGATAAACAACTGCTTGAGCTGAGAAATAGCTGAGAATTTCTCTTAGGAAATACCTTGCCTGGGGGCTCTTTACAGCCTGGCACACTTTAAACGGACCTTCAAGCTGCGCTGTTGCAGAGTCCCCTGCTTGGGGCTGGGTGATGGAAGAATTGCCATCCAATGCCCAGCTACAATGGCTATCTTTTTAAATATCTAACTTCTCACAAAAATGTGACTGGAAAGTCCGAATTCCCTGACATATGGAACTTAACATTCTTTATAAAGAGGTCAGCAAGCTACTGCAGTCTGGGCTAGCTGTTATATTATTAGATATAGATGAGATATTAACGTTTTACAACTCTGCAGGGTGTGCCACAGTCATCTCATGTCAGATTAACGGAGCTGTGGTTAACCATAACTAGCTCTGAATCCTCCAGCAGAAGACGGAAAAATCGTTGACTATTTCTACTTCTGTGTAAGGGTGCAATATGCAAGCTGTGAATGTTAGGAATATATCGGCAGCTTATAAATGACACTGAAAATGGTCTGTACTGATGAGAAGAAAAAAGATTGATCTTGCGTTGTTTTGCTTGGTTTATGTTGATTTAAATAACTTGAGTGGTGAGTTTTGAAAAGGGTGATATGGAGTATTGGTTCTTTGAAAGTGTAATAGCTCTTTTCTCTAAACATCTGCATTTTAAACTGAATTTATCAGACTCAACRTTTTTGTTTGGCTCTGCCTCACCTCATGCAATGACAGCCACAAGTAGCTGTAGTTTAGTACAGCACTGGAATGTGGCACTAATATGTTAACATCTGTTCACTACAGCAGAGGGACGATGACCTTGGTGTCTCATCATTAATTTTTCCCTAAAAYAAACCATCCAGAACTATTGCTAGTAGAAACAATTTGAAGAACATCAGCATATAGTCAAACTTATTTAGTCTTTGACATTGATAAAAGGGTTGTTGCTTTTCTGATTGAAATTCATCAAGACCAGAAAGGCAGGGCCCTTGCTTTACTTAAGTACTGTAAAAATGTTTGGCACACTGGGGACGCTTTTATTCACCCCCGTAAAAGGTGGAAATGAGTGTATAGACTTTAGAAGACCTTGGCTGGGTTCACAGGCTTCATATTTAATCAGAATACGTACAGGCATTGACAAAGAACTTTGTCTTCATTTCTACACTTCATTTATGTGACTCTAGGCACAACTCTATGAATTATGCAAGAGGAAACATGTCCCCTTGGAATTTTGGGCATATATATACATATTAGGCCAGTTTTTCAACTAGCAGAAACTTGTGAAGCTACACGGGTTACAGTGCAGCTATGTTAATTTGTAGCATTTGAGAATCTGGCCCAAATGTTTTGTGCTACTTCCTTTTGTTGTCCCTAAAGTTGACAACCATCTTTCAAACTATTCACTTAAAAGTGTTAACTCATAATAATATAGCCAATAATCTCACTAAGGAGATAGAATTCATAAAACAATTTACTTTGGAAGGGACCTCTGATGCGCTAACTTCAGCAGTTAGGTCATGTTGCTCGGGGCCTTGCCCAGCTGAACTCTGAAAATCCCCGAACATGGGTAGTGCACAGCCTCTCTGAGCTCCCTTTTCCAGACCATCTCTCTCCAGTTTGGCTCCAGGGGTGCTGCAGGAGATGGTGTCAGTGTTGCTAAAGGCAAGTAATATTCACTGCCCTGTCTTTGTCTAGAGGGCTTCTGATTTCGCCATCGAAGGTAGTCTGGTTGGTCCAGCATGGTTTGCTTGAGGTGAATCTGTTCTGGCTGTTCCCTGTCGTCGTCTTATCCTTCACGTGCCCAGAAGTGGCTTCCGCAATGTCTATGATAGGGGTCCTTCATGCAGTGTTCCTCTCCCACGGGCTCTGCTGCTAGACATCGTGACCCGGGAGATCTGAGAGCAGACCTTGCCAGTAAAGACTGAGACAAAGAGCCTCAGCAAGAGACAACTTTGGGAGATCTTTCGGATGGTATGAAAAGAGCATTCTTGTCATCTACTGATTTATCTGTCATAACTTTCATTAATAGCCCGCCTGTCTTGGCTTAGGAGATTTGGAATTGTCACTGCAAAGGTGTTTGCACACATCTTGTGTTTTCTAAATGGGGACTGTTCCCGTTCCTTATGTTACTCTGGAGAAACAGTGGTGCAAACCGCAAAGAAACAAAAGATAGTTTTCAGTAGCGCTAATGGGCTTTCCTTTGTGCACTGGCATTTTGCTAATCAGCTTTACCTGCTACCTGGTTTCCAGAGTAACCACACCACGGAGGCAGAGGAGGTGAGGGCACAGGCCTCACTGTTGAGATTCATTAAATGCCTGAAAGTTTCCAGAGATGGGGACTTCCTTGGAGCTCTGAGCCACAGTCAGTGTTAATGGAGTTACTGGGTTAAGTTCATCATCATGTTTGACCTCCTGTTTAGGAGCCTGATGATGTGTGAAAGCCTTGCTGTCAAAGAGGAGTGATAGTGATGCAATTTTCGGGGCTAATGATTCTGCTGACCTAATGTCCTYGTGCAGCTGCTTTCTATTACTGTCGCTTAACTGGGACAGTGTAGGCTCAAGGGACTGACTTTATATAATGAGCTAGCCGTGCAATTATAGCACCTATTGCAGGACATTGAATCTAAATCTATCTCCTTTTTGGCTTCATCATCTATTTTTATATTATCCTGGCATAATGTGGACGTTCCAAAAAAATTTGAGTTTATTGCTCATGGGTGATATGAACAGCGCTAATAGTGCTGCTGGGCTGTTAAGAGGCAGAGCTTGTAAAGGAAATGTTTCAGAGCAGGCTTTTCATAGTCTCCTCTCACCTGAGTACTGTATAACGTAACAAAGTTGTGGATATTTGAAAAATTTGCTACACCCCTTTGTGTCTGTACTTACAGTCTGGTTAATTTTCTTCTTGCTAAGTTAAGAAAGCAAACAGGGAGCATCAGTGTAATTCATACTGTAACCCATGTGAAAGCTCTACTGGCTTYACAGATTACTTAAAAATGCATTATTTTCCCAAAATTGTAGGTACAGTTTATCGCAGCCATGCTTTGGATATTTCATAAACTTCTGCCATGTAAAAAGTAGGAAGTTCTGGTTTGGGTTAAATTATGAGAACTGCAAAGATTATCTGAGGTTCAAGTGCATCAGTGCATGTAAATATTTTGCTGAAAGTACAAAAAATTAGGTTTAGCTTCAAAGAGACAG
Organism: Rhea americana; assembly: GCF_003343005.1. Taxonomy (NCBI): domain Eukaryota; kingdom Metazoa; phylum Chordata; class Aves; order Rheiformes; family Rheidae; genus Rhea; species Rhea americana. Next base: position 805,040 of record NW_028186326.1, read on the forward strand.
CTAACTGAAAATAAAAACCATCTTTAATGTTAACAAAATCTTTGTACTTTTTATGGTCAATGAACTGCCATTTTCTCTCATTACCCGCAAGATTAGTGGGATTTATTCCCACCATTAAAAAGGAACAATTTTTTTAAGTTCTGTCCAGTGCAGGTTTCTCTGTAACTGCAGGGTACTAGTTCAGTACAAATTTCAAAGTAAAAAAGCACATCATTTTMTAAATTGTTTGTAATAGGTGCTCAAATATACAACATATTTCATGCAGAATACGGTATATGTAAAAATAATAAAAGCAAAAAGCAAGTGTTTGGGGGCTTGTTTCCCATTCATTTGTTTATTTTGCAGAGTTTAGTCAGATTACCATACAGAAATAATAAAACTGACATTAGAAATGAAGAGACTTCAAGTGTGAGGTGAATTCCCCATGACTAGTCCATCTTTCGCATGCTGTTTTATATAGTAAATTTAGTTGAAAGATCATAAGCACTTATTCAATATTAACTGAGCATCATAAATACTGTTACAAAGTAGTTGAGGATAAACATGTTTTTCACCAGCTACTAAAATCATTGCCTGTATACTTGGTGAGTTTCCATAAATATGGGGTAATCTAATGCCATTTTCCATAGGAGCAAGTAAAATGTAAAATGAGCAAACTTTAATTAAAGATATATGTGTGTGTGTGTGTGTGTGTGTATATATATATATACACACACACACATATATATGTATATATATATATATACACATACACACACACACACATATATATATATGGACATTTAATGGACATTCGTGTGTGACAGTCGTGGATAGACCATTAGGTCCAGGTAGGCAGAAGAAGTAGCGAGGTGGTTCTGCCACATCTTCAGGGAGCTGCATGAGTGTGAGGACTGGAGCAACGGTGGGGCTGGCTTGTGCTGCCCCACACTGTCAGTGGGGCTGGGACCTGGGTGCTTTTAATTTGAATGGGTTCCCGGTCCCGCTTGCTGTACGTCCACAGAACCAGTTACTCGAGCAGAGCCACCGCTTGAGGATAAGGAGGAAGGAGAGAGCCTGCAGTGATGGACAGCTAAGGGCAGAGGGAGAGTGGGACAACTCCTCCAGCAACTGAGCACCTTTACGATACCTTAACGTATCTGTGAGCTGGTGGCCCGAAGGACAACGCAGGCACCGACTGGCTGACTTTGGAGCCAAACGGGCCGCTTTGGTGTGACGATGAGGACACAAGCGGGGCTCCGGGTCCTGCGCGGTCTCCTGGCCCCCTCGCTGCTCCGCCRGTGTGCCCATCGCCCCGAAACGCCTCTTGGGAGCCACAGGGGGAGGTTGGTGACTCGCTCTTAGTTGTGTGCATCTCTGGCTTGGCTGAAGAGGTGTTCAAATTTAATTCCTTGCTAGAAAAATCTTTCTTGGTCTGCCTATCAGGATTCAATAGTGCTGGCCAGTTCACGCATACGTACATACATATGTTATATGTATATATGTTTGTGTCTAGCTTGCTTAATTTACAAATGGCTTAAACTTCAGCTTTTCAGAATATATTTATTTTCAATGTCCTGATGATAGTCTGCTTGAGGCTGTACCAAAACTTCTCTTTTCCATAGATGATAAATTTGGCCTGTTTTCTTATTATCATGAGGGAAGGAGTTGCCTTAAGAAGACATCTTCAGGCCTTCTCAGGCAGTTAATTAGATCCATGACTGTAATTTGAAAGATTTTAGTTCAGAGCTATGTCCCAATGGAAGAGGGACGAAAAGGAAATATGTTGTTAAATAGCTATAGTTGTTGGGAGCTGTTTGTTTCCTATCACTGGTAAATGTAATGGTAGCACACAGACAAAAAGCAAACCTGCATGAGTTAACCTTTYTGGATCAAGTCTCAGCTTCCTGATACTCAGCCCATGTTGGCACCTGGTAAGGATTATATTTGTAACTGGAGTTTTAAGGTTTTTTTGTAGTCTTAGGAATTCAGATGTAAAAATTAACTTTATTATGCTTTTCATCATTGCTTTTAAAATAAGAAGGAGATGGAGGAAAACTAATGAATCATGACTTACTTAGCAAGAAGGTGGCATTTTTGCACACACATTTTTGTATGCTTTTGATGAAGGAAATACTTAAATGTGTTAGAAAGTAGTTAAGATATATATCTGTGTTCATCATGATTTCTTCACTAAGTTTGGCTACCTACATTACAGTTTCATGTTTCATAGGCATAGTGCTTTAGGAAGTAAAGTATTGCAGTATATTTTTGTTTACTTCCTAGTTTTGTCAACGCCAAATTAATGTGTCAGACATTATGTTATGGTATTAATAAATGGGTCGCTCTGTTTTTTTCCTCTTCCACTGCTTTCGTTCGTCACGGTGCACCAGTGATGCCGCAGGTAACTGCGCCCGTAGCGAGCGCGGAGTGGTGAGGAATACGCAGCATCATGCCAGTTTCTCCATACACCTGTCACAGAGCACCTCCAAACCGCTCAAATGGTGTTCAGCAGCAGAGATGAAATGACTGTGAATCACAGTCAGAAATATGCTGTGAGTCTTGAGGAGCCAGACAAGGGACTGCTCCAGGCAGCTGAACAAGGGAAAAACCTGTGGGCAATAAATCTTACATATCTCTCGCAACCCACAGGTGAATTCACAAATTAATAAAAGGCTGCAGCACAGCGATTATCAGATGATGATTTTTAAACTTTCCTAACCTCAGAGAGACAAACCTTAAAAGTAATATTTCACATTTGTTCCAATAAATACCAAGCCGTTCGTACAACCTTGTCAGGTTTCTGCCCTTGAGCTCCACCGCAGTGCAAGTCTTAGTTACCTTGCAAGCGAGTCTGCTGCGGTGCTTTCAGGGCCGCTCAGGCAGTGGAGGTTCTGGTTAGGGAGGAGAAAGAGTGAGACAATCTGCTCCTGAATTGTTTGTTGGTATTTTGTGTTTCTGTAAGTAATGAAACTCTGCCTCTTTAAAAAAAAAAAAAAAAAAAAAAAAAAAAAAAAAAATCGCTTGACTCTCTCCTACTTTCCTGTCTTTCACGCAGCATTTTAATAAGATGTGACCGGCCCATTTAGCTGTATGTTCCACTTCCACTACTACTCGCGTTCAGTCATACGTTATGGTATCACTCTTGTTTGTCGTCTTTTAACAGGCCCCCAAAAAGGTGAGATATAGCTCACATACATCAAAAGCTGTATTCCAGCAAAATTACTTTCAAGAACATCTGTCATCTGTCTGTTGAAGGAAACAGCTCTCAGATCACTTTGCTAACATCGGTGATGGGAGAAAAGAAATAAAACAAATTCCAGCTGTTATCTTGTCATTGACAATTCCAAGCTTGTTAACTTTTTTCTTCTGAGTTTATATATTTCCTTCATCCTCAAAATCCTCTTTGACTGATGTTCCAAAAGGATTTCTAAAGTCTGAGGGATATGAGATAGTTTTCTTAAGCTTACTGTAAATATTTATTTGCAGGAATTTTTTTAATCCTTTATTGGAAATAGATGAAAATGCTTACAGAGAGGCACAGAAAAGGCACTCAGTGAACTGAAGGACCTTGCAGTTAGTGTTCTTGCAGTGCAGGGCATATGCAGGCCTTGTGCGAGTTAAAACGACGTTAGCTAATCTGAAAACAGTCAAGGACTACCACGCATTTTCTTTCCCAGACTGGAACTGGGGTTGCTCTTGTCCCATTYCATACAAATCGAGGAAGGTAAAAAGAAATTAGAGGAGAAAACTATGTAAATGTAGTGTAAATGCAGCATTCAGATTGAGATGAGAAGCTGCAAAAATCAAGAAGAAAACCTCTTCTCTAGAAAAATCCGTAACAGAAAAAGTACTTTGCATGGTTTCAGCTGGGTAGGACAGCATTTGTTCGGTGAAAAGATTAGTGACTTACAGGCCAGTGATATTTCAGAGTCCCGGAGTATTACCTATCCCTTTTAATTTTTTTCTGCTTTCTTTTCTGCATTTCTTCTTCCTCCTCCCCCTCTTTTTTTTTTAGCAGGATATTTCATATACATTTTATACAAAAATTACATTAAATGAGCCTTCCAATTTCATGGTCCAGGAGCTTTCTTTCATGAARCTTCCCTTTCTCTGTGGCGATGACTAGAGAGAGGTATGTAACATGGAGCAGTGATTAGATTACTATGTCGGAGCTGGAAATTGTATCCATTTAGTTAATGCTGGAGAATAGGAGCTGTGTATGCACCCTTGATCAGGAATCCCAAGATGAAAGCTTTTTAAATGCTAAAAAYGCTAAAGGTAGTTAAAAAGACTTTTGATATATTTGAAGTGTTATCACTACATCTACATTTTCCTCAATATTCATGTATTTTTGTATATGTAGAATGGGAAGCTCTAAAGTGAGCGCAGCTGTTATGAGTAGCAGAAAAGCCATTTTACAGATGTTTTCTATCACTCATGTGTAGCTTCTAGGACAAAATGTTGAAATTACAGCCTCCCTGAGAGAGCAACGTAAGGCCATGGGGTTTCTGTGTCTCGGAGGGGTTGTCATTGGAGAAGGACAGGAATTCCTCACCTCCGCTGTGATTTCTCTTGATGAAATTGTAGCATTCTTAACAAGTAAATAAAATGTCAGGGAAGCAGCAAAAGAGACTAAAAGAATGTTATACTTCATACAAATCGTAGATAAGAGCAATAAGCTATTGCAGGCAGGACAAGCTATGAAGGAAACTACCAGCCTTATAACGCAAGATYCAGTAGTAGTGACGTTGTCTGCCCTCTGATTCTCTCTCTCTTCTCCTTCCCGTGACTTGTCCTGCTCCCAAAGCATCCGGTAACATGTTAGAAATCAAAGAGAAGGGGCGAGGGGAAAAGGCAGGGGAGAGGAGGAGGGAGAAGCTTCACAGTGTTATTTTAGGTAAAGGAAGATGTTTAAAAATGTAGTAACTCGAGCCCATAGCTGCCAAAAAAATGGAAAGATCTAATCCAGCTAGACAGTAAAGGGTCTTTGGTATTATCCAGGTGTTTAGGTGAATAATGATCATAAATAATGATGAGACTTTGGGACTGTATCTCTCAGGCTAAAATTCAGGTAACCATTACTATTCAAGGCTTAATTAAAGCACTTTGTTAATCAAGATATGCCCTGGATAGGGATGCAGAAAGTCTTTTCCTGCTCAGGTGCCTTGGGTAGACATCTTGGTGTGTATTCTGTTTGGAGATCAGGATATCTGACAACGCCTTCTCAGAGGATTTAACTGAGCAATCACACTGAGAGGTGCAGACGTGTTTTGCAAAAGCCTACAGCAAAGGAGGTCTCCCGAGCTGCTGTTCTTTAGCAGCTGTGCACAGCATACTAYGCTTGTGTCTTCATTCGCTTGCTCTTTCAAACTTGCCAAGAGATACAGCTGCTAATCTAGAAACACTACATTTCAGGAACCAAAGGAAAGCAAAACCCAGAAGGAATCAGGCATACAAATAGAGTGGTAGTTCCTTGCCTTTAGATAGGTTTTAGCAAAGATTTTTATTTAAGTTTTAGATAATCTGCAGCTCTTCACAGTCCTAACAATAGTCAGCTCGTTAATTTCATGTGTTATTTGACCTATAATATTAAATTAATGTTTTTTACTGTTATTAATTAAATATTAGCTTGAGGAATGTCATTATTTTAAATAGAAACACTCCATCTCTGTCTCCCGTTATGCAGTGATGAGTATACTTTTATAGATCATAGTCCTTCTGATTCGAGAATTGTTTTACAGAGTTTTCAGAGATACCTCAGGATATGTTCGTACCGCTATGCCCAGCCTAGATAAAGTGCAAAGTTCTTAGTTATGTAGTTAGGTYGGGTGCAGTATTTCCCTAACATAACTCTGCTGGTATCTCTGCGCGGTAATGTGCWCTGTGTAGGTGTCATCATGGTGCAGCATTGTTCAAAATAATGCCTTTTTAGCAGTCTTATTGTGCTGAATTGTATTTCTTTTGATAATTTTTCTCTAGTAGGCTTATCCTAACAGTGTGCTAATGACACTTGATAAAAAAGTAAAGCTGGGAGGAGCTGCTAATACAGAAGAGCCTGGAATGGTTTTCTGACATGCTAGACCATCTATCTCTTCCTGGCTAAAAGTAGTGAATTAATGTTAGTAATACTAAGTAAAAGGTTATACTTCTAGAGAGTAACAAGAATTTCAACTGCTGAGCAAGGATTTATCAGACAACAATTTGAAGAAGAAAGATTTGGGTATAAATTGTTCATGAGATGATTATAAAGCAAGAAGAAGATACAAGTGTGTAAAAGAGAAATATARTTTTAGGCTGTATAAGGTAAATTATTGAAATAGAAGAATATTAAATAATATTGCAAGGCATTAGCGAGTCCTTGGTTGGAATGGTCATGTTAGTTGTATATTTGATGGAAAGAGAGAGGCACCCCTGGAACATAGTTTGGAGCAGGAGTTGTGAGAGCTTGAGGAGACTCAACTTCAAAGTCTGGTGCTGAAGTTAGAAGATTGAAGTGATGTTTTGCGTGTATCCTCTGCAATGTATGTTTTTAGTCATTTGTCTTCAAGATAGATGAATTAAGATGCAGTAAATAGGGAGAGAGACTGCCGGGTGAGCAGGGGGGACACTTCTTGTGAGGGGACACTACCAGTATGACATGATAAGCTTAGTGGASTGACACTGGAGAATGGATGTGATGACTGTCAGTAAGCAGGAAACAWCAGCTAATGGTGAAGAATCCATTTGAAGAGTGATAACAAAGTTGCTTGTAAATACATGGGATTGAAATAAGAAGGCAGCTTCTGCTTTTGAGAGATGAAATTCTTGAACAGTCTTTAAAAATTTTRCTAGTGACTACAGGTATACAATTCAAATGAAGCTGAATCAGTTTTTGGATCAGATTACATTAAACAACTGTGACAGCAGGTACCTTGTTGTGATGGGACAGGTGTTCATTTCCATTCCTAAATTCCTTTGAAATCCATTTTTGATGAATCTGTGGATGTTTTCCATTGAACAGCTGCTTTGCATTCAAACTTCCTTTTTCATTGTGCATGCTTTCTGGGTTAWGTTCAATAAGCTGTTTGCTGTCTTTTCCCTACCCACGAACTSAATCCTGTTTGTTGTCCTTGTCATTCCCTCTCCTACTCCTAAAAGCTGGGGAGAAATGATGATATGATTGGAAATTGTTTATTAGCACCAATGTAAAATATATATGTATATATWTTTATATATTCTCATGTAGTTAGAATTATAGCTAGGTGACAGTCTTGTATTTTTGAGGAGAGTAAGAGTTTCTCAACATACCAGAGTTACGACAATACTGCGACATGAAATTTTAACAGAGATTCCTGTTAGTTAATAGGTTACTACTTTGTTGAWTCAATACTAATACATTTTTTGCATAACTTACAGGTTTTGACAACRCTGGCTGCCAGCAGAGCTGAGGTAGGAAATTCTCTTTTATACTGATGGTGTGTTTGTATATTTTTGTTGCAACAAATCAAACTGCATTTTTAATAACTGTCTATTTTATTATGGGAGTTAGCTTTTTTATGGATTTTGACTGAAGAATTTATTAAGTGACTTGACTTTGGCACTTGCRCTGCTTCTAGTGTTTGACGAGCCAATTTTGGGAGTTCTTTCATTGTAATAACAATGGTTAAGCTGATAAAGTCCTTTTAGGAAAGTTTCATCTCCAAGTAAGTCTTTCTGAAGACTTCCACAGCATTGAAACTGTGCAATTTAGAGGCTGGTAAGCATGTTTTACAATTTCCCATCACAATATGTGACGTGAGCTTTTGGAATGCAATGGACCAGGACAGACAAGTTTAATTATATGACAGGATTCCAGTAGCTGAATCTTTGCTAAATTCTGCAAGAGCACTGCTTGTACATTGCCTGCATTGGGTGCTGCATGTTGCTATAATTTAAACTGATCTTTTTGTATTCATATTTTGATTTGTCAGCTTTTCTGCTAACGGGACTAATTGAATTCTCTGCTACTGTGCTCCTTGAAGCAAAGTTGCATTAGATAGGATGTGCATGTTCTTGGTATCCTAAATTTGAATTAAAAACAGTACTAACATCTGTAATTTATTATGGTAACTACTAGTATTTTTGAAAGAATACATTGATTCAAGAACTGCATAGAGCAGTCAGTGAAGTTCCGTTGTAAGATGGTCTGAAATTGAATTTGAATGGGAGGGAACTCCTAGCAAAATACGTTGTGGTTCGTGACTTAATGAAAATGTTTTTCTTATTGTCTCTGCCCATGCTACAGAATCAGCGTTTTATTGATCTTTAATTCAGACTCTAAAGACACATTCATAGAAATATTGACATGTCACAGAATCACAGAATCAGTAAGGTTGGRAGGGACCTCTGGAGATCATCTAGTCCAACCTCCCTGCTCAAGCAGGGTCACCTAGAGCATGKTAGACAGGGTTGCATCCAGGCGGGCCTTGAATCTCTCCAGAGAAGGAGACTCCACAACCTCTCTGGGCAACCTGTGCCAGGGCTCCCTCGCTCTCACAGGGAAGAAATTCCCCCTCACGTTCAGGCGGAACTTCCCGTGCTTCAATTCCTGCCCATTGCCTCTTGTGCTGTCACACGGGACAACTGAAAAGAGTTTGTCCCCGTCYCCTGACACCCTCCCTTCAGGTACTTGTACACATTGATCAGATCCCCCCCCATCCTTCTCTTCCCCAGGCTGAAGAGGCCCAGCTCTCGCAGCCGTTCCTCRCAGGGCAGGTGCTCCAGCCCTCTCATCATCTTCGTAGCCCCGTGCTGGACGCTGAAGTCAGACTGAATACCAAATCCATGTCAGACTGAGTACCAGATTTTGGCCAAAGAATATGGAAGCCCCCTCAAATTTTCACTAGTGTTTTCAGTGGTACTTCTGCTCTCTTTGACTTGCATCCATGAGGGACGTTGAGTGGTGATTCTTGTGTAACGGGAAGGCTGGAAGGTGGCTGGGATGCAAGCTGGGAGAACTTTGTTGAATAAAATAATTACTGAAGCCTGTTTAGCAGCCATTTTATAGGTACATGTTCATGTCCAGGTACTTGCTCTCCAGTAATGTATTTAGTGAGTATTTTATATGGCATTAATGTTCTTAATGGTGTTCTTGGAGGGAAAAATGTTACGCTTATTGGAGTGTATTTTGGATAACTGATTGCTTAAAGTAAAAAATAAATAGGAATCCTTTGTGACCCCTGACTTCTGTATTACACTGCACTGGTCTCTTTTCAGCTTTGCTGTTCAATAACAGTCACTGTGCTTTTACTAACTGACAGATATTTTTATTCTTTGCACAGTTACTGACTCATTTAAATGTAATGTCGATCTGAAGCTGAGAGTGTTTCTATACGAAATTGTTCTCAGGCTCACAGTAGGGAATTTGCCATGTTCTCTAAAGCTAATGTTTAACTATAACAAAATGTCTAGGTGACTCGAACTGCTGTAGTCAGATAAATTTTTAATATGAACCTTTGGTAAATTAAATTGCATTATTAAAGAGAATAGATAAACTGTGCTAGTTACTTTAAAGAGCAAGGACGCAAGTTCACTTGCATACTGGAAAAGAATGATTTGAATGAATTTAATTCATTTTTATTTAGATTAAGACTGTCATATTCTGTGCTTAATCCTGATGGTCTGATTCAGTTGATTCGTCTTCAATTCAACTTGATTCATCTGAGGRTATCTCTAGAGTAGGATTTGGACCTGATTTTTCACTGCCTTAAATGCCTGTTATTTTTATATCAGTAGAGTCCGATGATGAATAGTCACACTGATTTTCTTGTTCAATATTTTTGGGAGGCTAGAGTTGTCCCCTACAATAATTCCCCAACAGTAGTCTGTTAGTACTAATAATTTTTGTTCCCTCGTAAAGGGTATTTTCTCATTTATTCGTAAATTATTCCCAAATAATAYGGATTTTTTTTCTTTTGTGTGTATACAATTCTAGAAGTACTACAAGTCTGAATTGTTCAGTTGCATTGTTTTGCTAATCAGTACTTCCATCATTTGAAAACCTTAAGAAGGATAACACGTTTGGTTGTTTGAAAATTGTTTATCTGCTGTCTTTTCTGTGCCTTAACCCATGGACCAGCTGAGTTGGCGGGCACAAATCTTTGAAAAATGATCATTGAACACTGTTTTTCATTCATGAAAATACTCCAAAGAGAAGTGTAAGTTCATTCTGGTTCAAGAAAGTGCTTATTTTGTTGAAAAGCATAATTAAGTGCTTTCTGGAATCAGGTCAATAGTGTTGTTTTTATATAGTCCTAATGAATTTGCTGGAATAACGCACGAGAATTAACTAAAAAGAGTAATAAGTATGCTGAATTTGGTGTTGAAAGCTTGAATTAGAGACAACTTTCAATTTGAGGGAAATGGCCCCTCTGGCATAATGGCAAAATTTCCAAGGTTTCTCCCTGGGGGCTTCTTCATAGACTGTATACCGTGCGTAACATACTACAGCTTTGGTATTATTTGTTGAGATTGATGAGCCTTAAATATCTGTATGGATGGCAGACAGACATTTCGTAAAGTKTGATAAGTGATCTACTTTTCTAACCGTTTTTTAAACTCCCTCTTCTTCATCAAGAGTACTGAGGAAGAGGCTTTTGTCTCTTGTCTAATGTCTTTTGACAGTAGCCATGGTTTCACTTTCCTTTGCATTGTATCTTAACTCAGTTTGAGCTCCTCAGTTCTTCACTACTGGGTAGTGCTTATGTCACAAGATCTGAAGTCTGCATGAAAAAAAAGAGCAGAAATGTTTGTTTTCACATTTTGTTCTCTAAAATCTTTTATTAGAACTACGTGCTTGTTCTTGAATTGTTGATCCATATAGTCTTGAAATTTATTTATTCCCCCTTTTTTTCTTAGTTGATGTAGCTGTATTCCCTTCCTGAATTTTGTATGAAGTCTGTACAAAAATACAGTATGTTTCTATTGCTATTGAATATTTTAGAAAGATGCAAACAAGATTTGTTCCAAAGGCTGGTTGCCGCATACCAACTGTAGARAAATGATCCTGTCTAGAAGAGGCTGTCAAGTAATCCAGAGACCTTTCTTCTATATTTTAACACAAAGGGGCAACAAATAGTGACAGAGTCAACACTGCAGGCAGTGAAGCTTTCCATGAATAAATGCCAAATCTCCCCACATTGTGTTTTTTAGTGTCCTAGCCTTGTAAATATTCAAGTTACAAGAATCTTAAAAAAAAAATAAAGAAGAATACCGTGTGCATTTTTATCACAAATGACTAAGCTTTCTTTGCACAATAAAACAGTTTCCCTGTTGTTTCTATTGAGCATGATAATGTCACTGCAAAACAGGCCTCAGAATAGACTAAAATACAACTATATGTTATCTAAATTGCCATAATACGTATAACACTTTACAAACRAAATTTCCACATAATTCACTGGTACAACACACTTTAAGGAATGACTTTTTTCAAGTGTGCAAATTTTGACTAATATATGTATATGGCACTCCAATCCTCCTGTGTTATTTTTGAATGTGTGGTGGTGCATATATTCAAAGATGCCTCATTCAGCAAACTCTGACTTTTCCAGACTGTTGCACTTTCTAATTAGCTGTGCTTGTGTATCTAATCTTTGTGTAAGTATGTTCTTACATTTAGTGAATTAAATGCACACTTCTAATGCAATCAAAATAGGAGCACAGCTGAGTATGGTACTCCATTGATTATTAACGGATAAAGCTGTAGCAAAGAGAAATTTGGGGTGATGTTCGAAGGGGACAAAATTGTTTATTTTGAAGAAAAAACATGCACTGAACTCTCTTTCTAGGACTCCRATTAATTTGAAATGTGGACACTAACTTGTGACTTCAGAGATGTTTGTACTTATTCACAAGGAAAGTCCTATCAGGTCTGGATAGGATGCCAGTAGCCTTAAGTTTGTGCKCTGAAAATTTGTCCTTTTTACTCACAACCATGAAAATTTGTACTTCTTGCAGAATGCTGTCCCTCTCTGCAAGGGCTGCCTGCCTTTTGGATGGATTTTATAACTTTTCTAGGACTTAACAGAATTTTCTTTAGAGAGAGTGGGCCTGCTTTTCTGGTATCTGTTGCTGCTCTGGTCACTCCTGGGTTATGTTTGTATCTTGTAGTGTTGCCTCCAGATTTTTGTGCTGCGGTCACTACAGCTGTGTCTCTGAGCTTTTCCCGATATTGAATCCAACAGTTACAGCTGAGGATGTTCTGGTCAGTAGTTTTTTGAATCAGTGACTTCTATGTACCTCTAGCACAGAATTGTATCAAATTCCTTTTCCCAGAAATGGAGTCCATATTTTCCGATGTATTTGTGCTAGTATATACATAAAGCCTTTKGGGCAGCTTTTTGCTTTTGTGCTGAAGAATCTGTTCAAATTCAGCACTGCCCTGTCTAAATCTCAAAGTTTTCTAACATTTAAAAATCTGAACGTTCCTGTGATGCTTATACTTTCCTCAAATTCTTACAGAACAAATTGTTAAATGTATACTACTTGCCATATTTGAAGTCCTGATCCCTTGTTGCAGTAGCAGTAGATCTATGCCTTTCTTGAAACCATTGAAGTTATTAGTGCAAAGCTGGAGTGATGCTGCAAAATAATCCCATCTGGGCATTAGGGAAAGCACCATTCGTTTTCTGGCTCTGAAAGAAAAGTTGTTCCCCACAAGGAGAACAGAAGGTGCTAATTTCTTTCTTCTTCCTCCCTGCCATTTGAATGAATGATATGGTGAAGTTCAAGGCCATCTTCTTGTGAGAAGTTAGAGGTCATGTCTAAATTGAAATACAAGTTTAGTATAACTGTGCATTAGCTGTCTGGCTGCTTTTATGTGATTAATGTCAAGGCCACCTTTTTTTACTSTCATAAAGAAAAGGCTGCCAATACGTCTCAATAAAACAGGGAATCAGCATCACCTCAAAGCCAAAGAGGTGACTAAATCAGAGCGTGAGGCAAGATCTCGGAATAGAAAGCAGAAGAGTATGGCTCTGAGGACAACAGAATTGCGGATTTAYACTGCTCTCCACGAGATCCTTGTTTCACAGGAAATGTCACTGTGAAGCTTCCCATTTCCCCGATGCTGCAGGAATGGGTCAGGCCTGGTGAGCAGCATGTTTCGGAAAAGGCCGAGAAATGTGTTAGGCTTCGGTTGCCCGGWTGCTGCTGTGTGTGTGAGGTGAGGAGCAGAGAAAAACCCTCTGACAGAACTGACGCTGTTTTTTTTTTTTTTTTATTTTATTCTAAATGCTTGTGAAAAATCGTGTATGCTTTTGGTGTTTTGGGTGAGAATATGCTTGCATGAATGGTACAAGAGATGCAYATGCAAGGTGTCTTAAAGCAGATACAGTCTGAAGGCCGTTCAGGACTTCTGTGCTCGTGGATGTTGGTGTTTGTAGCATAATTACAGCAATGCCTAGARGCCCTGGTAGGAATCCCAGTGTTTCTGATTCAGTACAGGCATGTGTCAGATACCATTTCCAGGGTCTTACATGCTTTTGCAGAAAAGGTACAAAATGGCTAGGGAGAAAGGGAGCAGGCCGTGGAGCAGGTCAGCTGCAGAACCGTGCGGTTCCCGCGCTGCACGCTGCCACCTGGACCGCGCTGTCTCTTTTTTTTCCTAGCTTCCCTGCGAATGTGATCTATGCTACTTTTTGAAAAGGAGCCAGTAAAAGAGTGTAGGTAAAATAGATTGCAAAACTTTCTTAGAAAATGTGCGACCATTAATAYTGCTCTGCTATGCTTGTTTTGATAAAGATTGCTGCGGGCTCTGTTCCTGCTAGTCTTATAGTTCTTTTTGCTAGTGTACGAGTAATTTTTTTAAGTGTTGTTGGTTCTCTGATTCATTTCTGTGGGGAAACTATCAAAGGAAGCTTGCTTCGGGGAAACAGAAGTACTTGGTTGGATGCTGTTAGGGTGTATTACTGGTCTTCTGGCAATATGCATGGTCTTATGTAGATTAAAAAACCACATCATTCAGTTTTCCTAGCCTCTGCATGCTGCTTTCTCCTCCAAAGGACAGTTAACAAGCAAGCGCCGTCACTCCAGTGCAAGTACATGCTCRAGATGCAAGACGTTTCCATTTTTATTTTCAGAGTGTTTTTCAGAATGAATGAATGGGTTGTAGCCTCTCCCTTTTCCGATGAGTTGATATTCACACTGGCTGATTGAACCTGTGCATTGTTATCTTCGCCAGCTCTACTTTCCTCCTTTACATGAGGAGAAGAATAAACATTGAGCGATCATTCTGGATGCATGACGAAGAATTTGCTGTTAGCACTGCTTTCACATAGGTATCTTAATTTCTTTAGAGCAAAGAGATGCTTGCATCTTCTTAAGGGGCAGTAGCAATTTCTATACAATGTGGCCTAATGCTTTCCACGGAGTGGTGATGATGATAAGGAATCTACCAACTTTATAATTTGTAGCAAGAACTTAGAATTTGGCAAGAGGACAGCTGTTATGGTAAGATGGTGCTTTTTACTGGAACAGTTGAAATCCCTTCCGATTTGACTGAGCTGTAACAGTCATGAGCTGTCAGAAATTGTATGTAAACAGGACAGTATTAAAAATGTATCATTAAAAATGATAATTGTAATCAACTACTAATTTATTGCATCGTTATACTGCTACTAATAATATTCATCATTTTAACTGTGACTTGAAGAATTACGTACCAAAGTCAATTTTATTTGTTAGGGTTTTAGAACTGAACAGTTATAGACGTTATAGACAGTACATAAGGTTTTTTGATTTTTACTCTTAAGTAATTTCCACTGTAAAGTGTTTCAAAAGCATGTAAGCAGAGTAAGGGTTTGAACTCCCAATGAAAGGTATCTGTGGCTAGTTCAGTGTCATGTATAAATCCTGCTGAGCACCTACCTGTGACTTTCAATACCTAATAAACTTTCAGTTTGTTAGTGGCTGGCACTTGCAGCCACTACACTACTTGTCATAGCAATTGTCTTGAYAGTTAATATGGTCCTTGCAAGTGTGGCAGGAAAGAGATTCACCGCAGCTTATGCCTGGTAGGTGACCTCTGAGTGGGGTTTGAATGCGTGCACCTCTAAACTCTTGAAGTACCTGCCTTCGTTAGAGCTTGCTAATTCCCCTCCCACTTTTCCTAACACAGGCAGAATCCTGAGCACCTTCAGAGGCTTAACAACATTAGTTACAAATATTTGTACAGAAATTGTTTAAAGTGGATGGGAAGGAATTACAGGAACCCTTTCTCCGCTTTTTAACTCGAGTGTGAATTTATAGGACCATATTCCTTCAATATGAAACCTTCTGTGGTAATTTTAAGCTGTGCAGTATGAGAGACAGCAGTATGTAGCTGCTACTGTAAAGTCTAATTCGCTGCGTAAAATATGAGAGCTGCAGTGAAATATGAGCCTAGAGAGCAACTCTTCTGATCTTGAGTAGTCAAAAGGTTGGCATGTATAATGCTATGAAAATAAATGATGTCACAACTGTAGGAAATAATTTATGGTTTGGAGACTACTTTACTGATAGAAGTAGAAACTTGTATGAAACACTGGAAAGCAAATAGTTCAACATAAGAAAATGAATGGAAATGATGAAGTTTAATAAAACAGAGGTGTTAGATATTACTTCAGACACATTTAGTTGGCTAATAATTTACTGACACAAGTTATTAAAAAGAGCATGTTATAAAAGAAGTAACTGGAAGCTTAGACTTCATTTCTCTTTTAATAAGTACGAGACATTAGCTCCTTGATTTGGTTTGGCAAAGACTTGGTCATGTGCATTCTTTTTAGTCACATCTGTCGTTGCAGCGACAAAATTCTGGGTCCCCTAAGCTCTTACAAAGGAGTGTTGCTTTTTTTTTTTTTTTTCGGTTGCCTCAGCTTAAACTGAGGTTGTTCCCAGATGCTTTACAATGCTTTCAGGAGATATTGCAAAACAAGACCATTAGTGGTTGTTGACTGTAGTCTTTATTGTCATCCTTGTGCCATGTTGAGTCTTATGCAGTATTTATGGCTTGTGTAGCTGAGAATCCATAATGTGCCTAGTTCCAGACTAGGGTTGTGGGAGGTCTTTTGGTGTTTTTTGTTTTTATAACACGTGTGCAAAAAAATGGACCCTGAACTAAGAGATCTGGCATACCTYGATGTCCCTCAAAGATGTGCATTTTTCCCTAATACAATCTTTACTGTATAAAGCAGTCTTTTAATGGTTTGCTTAGATTTATCTTATTTTCAGGGCCTTTGTCTTTCCTTTGAGTTCTGTTTTATGAAGCTTTCTTAGGTTTCTCTTTGTCTTTTGGTCACTCAAGTTCTGCTTGGTCCCTTCGGTTGGGGCTCTAAAGCTGGGTGCGGAACATAGTGTGACATAAGTTTGTCTTTTTGTTTGGACTGGTATTTCACAGGACTTTGGAAAATGTGCTATTAAAAAGGAAGTGTTCTCATGCAGATCTATACAACTTCTGACAAGACTGGTTAGATAAGTACAGATGAGATAGACGAGTAACTCTGAACTGGAGAKTTTTTTCCAAACGGTTGGCAGGAGAAAAGAAGGGATGCATTTGGATGACCTGCTTCTCTCCCCACCATCTGTGGCTGAAAAATTAACAGAGTCTGTTTGGACAGGGCTCCTGCAGAGGCTTCTGTAGATAGCTAGATTTAATAAAGTAATGGCTACTGTGAGCCATCCTGCATGTCTTTTATATATGTAAATATATGTGTGTGTGTGTGTATATATATATTTTTTGGAACAGGTCTGCACCTGGGAGATCATGGCTCCAGAATATGTCTCAGTAGTGTACATCAGTAATTTGTTGGCAGCAGAAGTGAATATAAACTAGTCCCACTACAGAATTAGTATTGACTTGAAAGTGCACTTTCCTTATTGTTTCTGGTTTTTAGGTTATTTCTGTGTCTCCTTCCTAGACATTGTGAGATTTCACTGCCTGTAGAAGAATCTGAAAATGTTTTGATAAGAATTTTAAATATGCTGTATTAATCACTCCCTTCTCAATCATCTTGTTCTGAATTTTAAGAGTATCATGCTGTCAGAACTGTAGATGTGTCATATTGATCTTGATGATTAAGTCACAAAATGGAAACTTGATTTCTGAGGCAAAACTTAATATTTTCAAAGCTAGAATATCTCCTAAATATTTATGGGCAACAAAAGCTGATCAAGTGCCTTTGCTTTGTGATTATTACAGTAAAGGGTGACATTTAGCTCAGATTCTTGTCATATTAATGTGATGTGGTAATATATAAATTCAAGTGTGCATGTTTTCAATCACACGAATACACAGAGGTAACTTTTTTCTATCTGGGCAATGCAAGAAGATAAATAGGCAAAAATGCATATGTGTTTGAGCGATAAAGTTAGTTTAATGATTCTAGAGGAAAAATTCCCTGTGGTACATAACAGTAGTGACTCAATTGAACAGGACAGAATCATGCAGTTCAATTAATGTGCAAATATGTGTGCACTGAACTTTCATTCCATTTATCACATGGACGTGRAAATAGGGTCATTTTTTATCTCTATATTATGTATATGACATCTTAGTTTGCTTCTTGCATGTTGCCATGGGAAAAATAGCAATGTGGTACACCACAGGCAAAAGGAATGGGAGATAAATTCCTCAGCTGTCACAAACATCTTTGAGCAGATCTTTGTTTGAAGATAAACCTCTTCCTTCTGCAAGGATTAACATTAAGAAGACTTCTTCCTATTAAAATAGTATGCATCTTTGGGCCATATGCTGTGAAAAATCATTGGCAACAATGATTTACTATCGCATTTATAAAGTGTGTATTTGTCAAAGAAAGTGTAATCCATAGAAAAACTTAAAAGGGAGTTTTAATAGAAAATACATTAGTATTCCCCATTAGTTATTTAAAAGAGAAACTACCCATTCCAAAGAAAGATTTTCTGCCGTCTGTAAACCCAGGGGAATCTGTCTGGGGACTGGCGAGTATTCCTGGCGAACGTTGCTTTGGCCGGGTTGCACTCGGGCACTCGTTGGAGCAGCCGCGTGTTTTGTAGCGGCCCTTCCCTTTGCTGGGACCCCACGAGCGGGTAGCACCAAGCCAGCTGTGCTGGCTCGTCACTCCCTGCGCTCTCCTACCGCCTCGCAGAGGTAGCAGAGCGGTGTGTAAAATCTGACCCTTTCTCTTGACTATTTATTTTAAGAGAGGGTATCAAGAGAGGGTGTCGTTTATGCGCTGAAATCCCTACGTTGGAAATTCAGTTATTGGAAGGTGTAGCAGATGACATTGTTTTTTTTCTCTTTCAAYTATAAAATACACAGTTTTGTTCTTTGCCTATATCCATGTAGCAGGGGCAAGAAAACTGTTGCTGCCTGGTTCCGACCTCTGAAGTGAGGAGCTGGAAGGAGGAACAGTAGTATCTGGACTGATGTTCCTCGAGTCCAGATCAGCTGCTAGGGGGAGAAACTGTTGCAAATCTTAGAGAGGTTAGAAAAATATATGAATAAACTGGAGAGAGACATCTGTAATGACCTGGAGAGAAGTGGAAAGACTGAGCAAGAAATGGGTGAAACCCACCCATTTCTCCTCCTCGGTACTGATAATTTTAAAGACGGGCCAAGGAATTTCTGCTTTCCTCTATTCCCCTCGCTCTTGGGTTTTCAGGGATGGCAGAATTAAAATATTTCTTCTGTAAATGTGGCAGCAGTGTACTTCAGGATAGAAGGGAGGTTCTGCATCCTTCATCTCAGAAAAGGGCAAACGACAGAGAACAGCCCAGGCTAGATATTGTCTGGCTGAGGCAGTTCCCTTCCCCAGTGCTTCCATGTTTCTTTGCCATTGAAGTGGGAGCCCAATTTAAATTTAATAAAGAGTTTCCAATTATGTGTAGTCTGAAAGTGGTTTATTCACAGCATCAGATGAATTATTTTGCAGAATGATTAAAATGATTTGCTAACCAAAGGATACCCTCGATTCGATTGTGAGCTTTTAATTGAAATTACTGGGCTAAAGTTTTGAGAATCATCTCGACAAGGTTTCCATTACAGAAATGACTAACAACAGCTGGTTTGAAAATCACTGTTTCTCACTCTATTTAATTTTCTCTTTCCTTAGTGTCCTTTGTGCAAAAGGACATGGCGACTGTTAAAGTGAATAGGATTTGAAGAAACTCAGAGCAGACTCCAAAGCAACCAGAGAAGCTCACCGAGTTCAGACTTTTAAACTCGGCTACTTTTCTGCAGACTTTACATTCAGACTTCAAACATAGCAGCAGCATTTCTTTCCAGTCCTGAATTCAGTGAATGTTTATGCTTTAGCTTACCTGGGAAAACTAAGTACTTCCCAGCTGAACAGCTCTTCACATACTGCATGATTTTTTGAAAGATAAAATTAAAAACACAGCTTTGTGTTTGAGCTGCAGGTAATTTATTCTGTCAAACAACAGAAGGGTTTCTATAGGTAAACACACACGAYTACATGTTAGTAAAGCCATTCTGGGAGGAAACATCTGTGATGTTTAATGAACTATGACTGCAATACCACAAACCTGACGTTACAAAAGAGTGCTCTAAATCAGGACCAAGTATGTCTGTTGTTTATGTTTGCTCGTTTAGCTTTTCTTGCATTGACTTAACCCCRGAAGCCCACTTCACGCTGTTCGTAGGTTAGTTTTTAAGCCTACGTTTCCGAAGAGAATCCACAATGTTAGACTAAAGCCTACCATAATGTTAATGGAAGCCAAACCAAACAGGCCAACTAATTTATTCATGTCTCTGTTAAACTTATCAAAAAAAAAAAAAAAATACTTGGCTCCTTGTCGTGTGGAAGATAGATTCAATTATGATTCTCTGCTACTCAGTACAGCATTTTAAAAGTCCGTACAAATAAGAAAAGAGTACTCAAGGAGAGTAATAAGAAAAAAATTAAAAAAATATGTATAAAGTAACAAGTTTTTAAGGTAGCTGCAACTGGCAGAAAGATAGGTTCACGGCTCTTTGGGCAAGAATTTAAATACCAGATTAAAGAAGACATATAGACTAGTCAAATGTGCCATTTATAATTATTAAAAATGCTTTATGGTAGAGAGTGTGCRAAAGATTAGCAACCATTTGAGCCATTAATTGAGCTGCTTCTCCCCCAAAAGATTTGGCACTCCATTTCTTATCACCAACAGCCAGTCTCGCTGAGCGAGCCTGCTATAAATAGCAGGCAGCTTCGCGTTAGCTTGTGGAAGGCAAAACTACAACTAAAAAACTCCGCTCTTTTAAACAGTCTCTGTATTATCCTTCCCTTCCTCCTCCTAGCCCCCTCACCTTGGCATCGTCCGTCGCGGCCCTGCCGGATGTTTCCCCGTCTCCGGAGGGCTCGGTGAGCACGTGCGTCACCGGCACCTCGCGCGGCAGCGGTCGAGTCCAGGCCCGTTCGACGCGGGGCGCGCGGCACGGTGATGGGCACGGGTGTGTTTGTGCTTCTGGGCGCCGCGGAGCTTCAGCAGCACCGTGCTGCGTAGCCGCTTTTACTGGTGAATTCGAAAGAGTAAAATTCAGAGTATGATYACGATGTAACAAGTGGTAAAAAGCAATGTGTAGTGCAAAGAGAAAACAGAGTCACCGTATTTTAAGTAGTGAACTTGGACGTGCCTGTCCCAAAGGTGGTGTTTGGCCTGTCTCCTTAGAATAGCGATTAAAAGTGATTATTATTGATCAGGTTCCTCTTTCTAGCTACATAATAATTAGAGATTTAGGAAGCATTATTTTTTCACAAATTTCTGTTTTCGTTATTTTGTGCAATAGGCATAAAAATAGAAAGCATGATAATATAATCAACTGTATAAACAATTCAAAGTGGAAAGTTATTGAAATACTTCCAGTRCTGTCATTTTAGTGTAATTAGTTTGCAAGTCTATTAATTAATATCAGAAGAAACATCTAACAGTTCCTTCTTGTWGACTCGGCGCATGCCAATCATATTCTTTCTGCAGCTGTCGTTGTGGCTCTTTTCGGTAGAAAACTAAGACTCCTGCTTTTCTCGGAGATGTTATGTGAGGCCAGGACCGYGCAACTGAGGATGCTTTGCTGTAGRAGTGTGTAGACTGAATTCTGAAACGAGTTTGCGCGCTGTGTGTTCGCGTGCGTGTGTAATTGCCGGAGATAAACCAAGCKCAGCAGTTCCCGCGCGCAGGCCGGTGGGCTGGGCTGCTCGAGTTCGAAGAGTGCCCGCGGCCTGGCCAGAGGCAGGTGAGGTCTCAGAATTACCGTTCTGCAACTTAAAGATGTAGGATTTTACATGCAATTTAACACTGGCTTTAACCTCTTAATTCTAGTTAAATGGTATTAAAGTAAATGGGCTTTTAGGGAAGATATAATTACATATATTTRTATGAAATATTACCATATACTTCAAAAATCAAACAACCTATTAAGATGGCTCTAAATGATCAAAAACAATCCCAACAACTATAGTAGGCTTATCTTCAGAAATATAGAAAGATTTCTTTAAGTGACTTGAGATTTGAATTGGATTATCTGTATCCATTTAATTAATAGTAAGATGGGCCATGAGACATTTGTGACCTTTTCTCCTAAATGAGTTCTACRTTTAACAGAATTGCTCAGATACTCTCTCTCTCTCTCTCTCCTTTTTTTTTATTTTTACTAGATGAATTTTCTGCTCCCACTTTCTGGAGTGGGGACTCTTTGGAAGAGTTTCTGTTCCTGCAAAGCATGCTCTGTGTTTAGAAACAAACAAACCAAAACACTCAAGCTAAATGCAATTATATAAGAATGTCCACTTCTGGTTAATGGCAAAGTTTTAATGGCAAACTGCCCACAACTTCAGCCATACACGTGCTACACTGTGGTTGTACCCTGCTTACTGACCTCCGTATACTAGAGAGTCATCAAAGACCCATGTGCTCTAGGGCAGGGGAGATGATGTGGAAATTTGAAGTATTTGGTTTATGTCACCAAACTCTTAAAAAAAAAAAAAAATAGTTGATCAGAAAAGAGTCTTGTATGGAAAGCCTTTACATATCTGTGATAGCCAAAAAAAAAAAAAAAAAAAAAAAAAAATCCATTTATGAAATGTTGTGAAGACATATGATTGCACCCTGATTAAAAGTAACTACAAGCATCTGTAATTAGTTCCTGATCTCATGAGTTGAGAATATTCTATTTAAAATGAACTAAGATGAAAAATTAGTATTTCTTGCATATTTCTCCAAAGAACAAGAATTTTTTTTCATGCTTTTCTAATGTTTAAAAATGAAGAGCCCTGAAAAAATAAAACAAAAATCCCAAACCAGGAAAGGAGACAAAAAGCCCCTAGCAACTTTATTGTCATCTTTCCCATAACTGATTTTGAACATTGGATTTTCATGGAAAGGTAACCATTTACTTTCTACATGAGTTGCTGTGATAAGAATTTATTACAGGACCTCAGGGAAATGTTGTTACATCTATTAAAAAAAAAAGTTACCATTAATTTTGTGGAATTAGAACATCAATTTAATTTGGCCTCCTTTAATTGATGTTAGGTAGCTTGGGAACTGATGTCCTCACTTTGTAAATGCACTTAATCACTTCTTGCTGCAAAACCTTGAACATAATTTTTCCAATCAGAGCTGACAGTTCTAGAGTTAAAGCTCAAAGCTAATAAATTCACATGGACTAGATACTGTACTATCTGGTGTCATTCTTCAAAAATATTTATACTGCAAAGCAAGTCTGAATAATTTTAATTAGATAATCCCACTAACTGTTCTCTCTCTAAATAAATTTTATTTGCTCATGTTACCACTGTAATTTAATTTGATAGTGTTTTTCTTCATGGGAAAATATTCCTCAGCTTGTAAGGTTGTCAACTAGCATACTGTAGAACATGGTTAAATATATGGTTAGGGTGCCTGGAGTTAAGTGGCACTTTGGTGGTCGTTTCTGATGGCAAAGGTAAGAGGGTTTGGCAGTACCTGGACAAAGACACGGCCGGGTTAAACCTGTGCAGCTTACAAAAGCAAATGTCAACATGCCCAGGTTAATGATAGCACTTTAAATGAACGATATGAAAATAATTACTTTAAAAATTAGCYTGCTTTTTCTCATTTGAAAAATAAAAATAAATTTGGGAGTGTTTACAGAGGTGTCTTAATGCCTTCTTCCAGTTGAACAATCCCTGCTGCCATCRCAGTTTTCCCTGGAGATCATGACCCAGATAAGAAAAAAGGCAGATACTGGTAGAGGAAGAATTAAGAACTTTGGAAGTCTGTTTGCCACAGAATACCACTTTTCATTACAGTTATTTACCTTCCTATTATTGCTGTTTTTTATATTTTCTAAGGCACCTAGCAGAAACAATGGATTTGTGGAGGGGGGGGAAACAAAAGGGAAAAAAATAAAGCTTTATGTCATGTAAAAACTCTCAAAACAATCCAAAAATCAGGATGCCTTATGTCACCAGTGGATAGCTAACAGACCAAGCCCATACTGAGTTTATTAGTAGGTTGCRTACTTATTTTCTAAATTGCTACTGGAAAAAGCTGTCGTTTTCCGTGCAGTAACGTATGTAGTTGCAGCCTGGGATGCCAGCGATCCTCCTGTGCACAGTTCCATCGCTGCGTCGAGCRTGAGGCTTCTCTGGTGGCCTCTCTGCAGGATTCAGCCTTGCCGTGGAGGGAAAAGGCAGTCGCTGCGGAACTGTGGCTTTCCGCGTGCTCTTTGCAGTACGCTTTCCACTCAACCATTCAGGATACTGTATTTTCAGTAGCTGCTCCGTGGCTCTGATGCCATTCTCCTGAGATTGTAGCGAGCAGGGATCGTGCTGTCTTCGAAGCAAAATGCCAAGCTCGATTCTTCACTTAGTTCTCACACAAAATGAATAGGTACTGAAATGCAGCAAAGATAGAAAAAAAAGTCTTTCCKTGGTTGCTGTTTTAGAGATTTTTAAGGTAGACAGGTAAGAGTAAATTTTTAAGACGAGAACATTTTTAACAATTCAAAAATATGTGAATAATGAAGCTAAGATAACTAAAGAGACCTTGAAGTTGAGGCAACTTAAAGAAATAGCARTAAAAAATAGCCACAACTAAATTAYRTTGTGGATGTCCCCTTTTTAGTTTATTGTTTGGAAGCTTTAGTTGTTATCTGTGGGCAAATTTAGTTTTGGTTTTCAGTTTACTGACTTGAATTCTACTCAATATATGCAGATCAGAGGTGGGTTTTTAATTGTACATTTACTTTCAGAACTATTTTCAGTTAAAAAATGGTCAAAGAATACATGTTTTAAAATGTTTTAATGAAAAATTCTATTCCTGCCTTCAAAAAAGGAAAGCAAGTAGTTTCAGCTTTACACTTGAGAATGAGCAGCCTTRTATCCTAAGAGACCGTAACTCTCCTCAGGTACATACGTAATTAACCCCTTTCTAGTTATGAATGTAAAATACTAAATAGATCAAAACAAAATGAGATCTGTTTGGGCTTATTATGTAATAATTACATAATTTTATCTTTGCGCAATTGGGTTTTGATTAAGATTCTGGATTATATTGAGCACTGTCAAATTCAACACTCTTGTATTTTCCCAATTACTTTTTACATGTAAAGTCTGACTCTTCCTTCCACATGCCTAGGATTGCAAATAAGCCCTTCTGATTAGCGCAGAAGAGTTTGAACTCTGAGGAATGAAGCTGATGATGTTTTGAATGCATAGATATTTCCCTCTCGAGGAGAAGGATTAGGGAATGACTTTAATCTGAGTCCTATCGGTCCGGAGCAGGCAGTGGATAGCTGATGTATTGAGGGCAGACGTTCAGCTTTCTCTAAGTAAGTTTTCCAGCACTGCTAGTCTTAGAAAATGTGAGGGATGATAGAGAGCACCACACTAGGACACTTGCTGTGCTACACACGTGGCAAGGCACAGCACATTTTTTATCACGGCTCCTTTAGTGGAACACGTTATAAGGCCGAGGAAGAGGAGAGCCTTCCCCGCGCTAAAGYTGCACGATAGRGATCTGCCCCGCCACGTAATCCCARGCTAGGACCTGGCTTGAGCTTCCCCCCTTGGCATGGGCTTTTGGGCAGTTATTTAAAGAGRCTGATTAATATCCAAACAACAGTCACATGTATAAACTTTTATATTCATAGAATATAATTGTTTTATAATCTACTAAATTCACATTGATGGTATCTTAAAGCACATTTAAATAAAGTAAAATATAAATTCATATTTATAATAAAATGAATTTACTGTTTTTTATTCCACTAGAAATTGATCTGAAATGATTTTTGGGTGTGAGGCATTTCCAGGACCTGGCTGTGGTCACACCAGTGTCTATGTCGGCATACCAGCAGCGCAGCTGAATTCAGTGAGGGAGCACCCACAGCAGATGGAATCACAGGAGCCACTCATTTACTTAAATCCACATGATGAAGTTTGCAGTTTTTCCCAACAGTGTGATTCAGGAGTGTGAATGTGAAAAACAGAAGCATCTCTAAATATTCAGGCTTGTTTCAGAGTATGTGCTAATGGAGCAGCCATCACATCTTTGAAGACCATATAGGTCTGTGAATGAACAAAGTTCATTTGGGTCTATTTTGCACCAGATTCATTAAAAAGAATACCCTATGGGCAGTAAAGAGTCTGGCGTGATCAGATCTGAGAATGACCTAATTCCTGTATATGAAATACAAGTACACAGTCCAATTGTTTAAGTTTGGTACATCCATAAGCATGTATTCTGTCTAATTAATTACTTGGGTTTTGACCTATACATTATGAACTTGTGGTATTCCTGTGTACTATGTGGGGAGTAAGTATACCACTAATTTTAGTATAGATAGGTGTTATTTCCTTCAAGGACAAGGAAGTTTGTAATAGTCTTAATTTTAAGATCGTCATTCACTCATTGTCTCACCTCAAGTAATTGCTTTTCTTTTCACTGTGTTCATAGAGAAGAACGTTTTCTTTGCTTTTCCTGTTGTGCATTGCTTAGATTGGCAAAAATCAGTTATAAGTAAATTTGTATATGGATCTGATTTAATACAGAAGTGTACAGTAATGCTACTGGTGTTTCATCACTGTAAAATCTGTCCTGGGGAYTTTATTTAATTGGATTTGCAAAGTACACATTTCTCAGGACTGACAATCCTATTTTTATTTTAAATATTTATCTTTTGAGTCAGTGGCTTGCACTGACCATTTCAGTGATGAAATTGAGGACAGCATAGGATCCTGTTGTTGACATTTGTATTTAACCTGTGACTGGTAGAAGGAAATCCATTAGTGAATATTCAGTTTTCAGTAGTTAATTTTGCTTTTTTAGTCATACACTAAGGCCACCTCTCCTAACTCCAAAGCTGAATGTTTATTGCTTTTTTAATCAGCTATAACGCTCGCAAGAAACTTAATAAGGGCTGACTTTACAGACACGCTAAGTAGGTAGTTTGGAAGGGTTGCAAACTGATGGGGGCAGCAAAATCCCAGTTTTAGAGGATTCAGCTCCCAGCAGCAGCTGTGGCTCCCTGCCTCGGTTTCCCTCATCCTGTGGTGGTGGCAGAGCAGCTCTCCAAGCACAGCCTAGCTGAGAGGCTCCAAGTATTAAGATGTGCTGTCGCACATCCGGCTCTATTCCCTGCCTGCGTTTAGCTCTGTCCCGGTGCTTTTGAGGGTAAGTGCTCGTGTAGACAAGATATCCCCAGCGACAGGGTACAGGACTTGCTGGCAGGCGCTGGWAGGAGCCCACGCTGTCCTTGTGGTGTGGCTTGCACTCAGCTGCACAGGCACACGTGCGAGCATGGGGATTTATACAGTTAAACACAGAGGGCCAAACACACAGGCMGCAGGGGTTGTGGTATTTACTGGAGACAGGCAGTTCACTCCGCCTCGCTCGTCTGGGACAAACGGTCTGTGTTGGGGCCAATTTGCTGCTGCTGCCGAATGGAATTTGTCTGTATTGGTAGGAAGTTTGCAAATGCTGTGGGTTGGATTCTGCAGAAGCTGCTGATCATGGTCATGTTCT
Organism: Rhea americana; assembly: GCF_003343005.1. NCBI lineage: Eukaryota > Metazoa > Chordata > Aves > Rheiformes > Rheidae > Rhea > Rhea americana. Next base: position 832,010 of record NW_028186326.1, read on the forward strand.
CCCTGCCTGATGTTCTACAAGGGAACTGTAGGCACGCAGGTGGGTCACGGACTGCACACGGTGCAGTCTCTAAGCAGTAGAYGGATCTGTAGCTTTCTCCCCTTTCTTTCCTAGAACATAGGAAAATTCCCAATTACCTAACGAAAATCRCAGTCTGTTTTGCAGGTGCAAAGGGGAGGTGGAAGCGAGAGCCAATGGAGTTTTCCTCCAGGCCTGTGAGTCATGGTGTGGTGTCAGCTGAGCAGGGAAGCYGGTGAAGGGAAGCTCCTTCTCCTCCACGTCCATGTTGTGCCCAGGAAGGCACTACTGTTTTAAGAACCTTTGAGGTTGTTCCTCAGCTGTTTCACAAACCTGCCTTGCAGGAACGAAGGCAAATTCCAGTCAGGCTCCAGTGTCAGGTGAGCAACAGATTTTCAATGCTTCCTTCTAAGTGACACCCACACTTGCCTGTGAATGTGGTGGAGCCCTGTTAGGCTCATCAGACCGAAACTCAGGACTTGAACCAGGCCCTAATGCAGCCTGAAAAAATAACCTCCTTTTCAGTTCTARGAAGTGTAGAACTTGAGGATTAATTTCTCCAATCTGAGCTCCTGGCTAGCCATGTAGACTCCCTGAAGAGTGAATTTTCTGGAGGCCTTTGCTTTGCTTGCTGGAGCCGACGAGAAGGCAGCTGGGTTCTTTGCTTTAATGAAACTAGGGAAGTAGCTCATAAAAGATTGGAAAAGAGAGCAGAAATCGTCCAACCTCCTGGTGGAAATGCTGCCTGAATAGTTCTGGGAGAGAACTGGTGTAAAGCTCAGAAAAGTTAAATAAGCCAAACAGTTGTTGTTTTTTTCCTCTCCTTTTTTTTTTCCCCCCTCCCTCCATCTTTGAAAATTTCCCTGGTAACAGTTGGGTGAGTCAGTGAGTCACAATATTGTTCCCTTCATCTGGGTGAAAACTGGTAAGAGTCATAAATATTTCACAAGTATCTGTGGCAAGTTTCCTCTGCTGTGATTCATGAGGCTTTGGATGCTTATTATGAAAATGTTATTGTCTGTCTTTTCTGCAAGAAGCTTTCGCTTGCGAATCCATGTCAGGGTTGCGTTGCTCGGTGCTTACCCGCTTTTCTCTGTGGTTGAAAGTTCCAGTTGCTGTATCAGGGAACCAAATCCAGTTGGTGTGGGTGACAAAGCATGTAAAATGAAACCCAGTGTTCAGACCGCATATAGGTTGAAACTATTAGCATGAGGCAGTTGTTGGGAGAAATAGCAATAGCTGTTACATTCACAAAAAATCAAGATTAAACTAAGCAAAGTTTTTCTGTATGTGTTCCATGCACCAGGTAATACCATTTCTGGGTGACTGAGGAACTGAGGAAGTGAATATTTTTTTTTAAAAAAAAGTAAAATATATATTTGTGCAGTCCTTTTCAGGAAAGTTCTAGAATCAGCATTAATATATTTACCATAAAATAACTATACCAGCATAATAATWCGTGCAAACCAAATCTAGCAGGCTCTCCTATGTGATATTTGAGGTGTAGCTGATTTTTTTTCCCCATTAAGCAAGTTCTCCCTGTTGAGGTTGAAGCCTGCAGAGACTGCACATGCCAGACCCTGGTACTTAYGCCACTAAATGTTTGTTTGAGCCTTCCAGGAGCCGTGTTATCATTATGGGTGTGCGTGTTACTGTGCAGTGACTGTGTCCAGAAATTGCTTATAGAAAATGAAAAGACAACACAGATGGAACAAGTTACCAGTTAATGCAATTGCTTTCCCAGCGGAAACAGTTCAGGACCAGAGGAGGAACAGTTACAGCATGTAGTCAACTGCGGGTGTTTTCTGGAGCGTTGTATCCTAGGCGGACTGTGAGGCTAACCTTTTGGAGGAGCTAGGACACTTGATAATGTCCACAGTGGGTCATACGAACTCCTTTCTGTAGACCTTACTGACTCATCAGATACTTAAAGGAAAACCTCCGATTATTCTAAACGTRGTCTAATTTCTACTCTCAGACTAGAAAACAATTTTTGGTACCTACTGCAACCTCCTCTACAGCACTACTTTAAAACAGACTTTAGGAGGTTCTTTTTTTCCCCTCAAATTCCTTGAAATGAGTGGCTCATATACACCTGCTAGTCAGGGAATTGTTCCAAAGAAGTTTGTTGAAGTCATCTTAACTGGGATAATCTGGGTATTTACAAACCCATCTTTTATTTAAATGCATTAGAGCCTTGTAGAATTTTATTAACTAGCATTTTCTTCTTTACAATGCTATATGGAGAAGGAACTTCCTCCTGTGTCACTGAACTCAAAGTCTGATAATGAACAATATTCAGACGTTTGAATTTTATGTGTTTTGTGCTGTATACTGATAATTTTACTAATGACATGTAAAGGAATTGTAGAATACCCTACAAGACGATCATGGAAGGAAAAGACTGCTYGAGTGCTGAACAGAAGGGGTCCCCCCTGTAATCATATCGTCTGTTACTGTAGAACAGTTTTTGAACAAAAATTAAATTGTTCATGGTCAAGGCTTATTGTTTTGTGTTTTATATATTGAACATTTCARTAATCTATAGCTACTTGGAAGCAAACGTTTTACTGAGAATTTTCAATTTAAATCAATGTTGTCAATTTTAAAATTATTTAACCAGTGAAAGCTTTTGTGCATAATTAATATAAAGCCCAAGCGATATGTCACGATATTACACTAACAGTTTGGTAACTTCACGAAACTTCAAGGTCAATTATTAATGTAATAGTTTTATGTTATTCTTCTGATATTGACACAGTTCTTTTCAGGAATATCTCAATCCTCTTATGTGAGGTAGAAACCGCTTAAGATTTAGTATTTTAGTTTTCTACTACTAGAAAAAAATCTGTGGAATAGATGCATCCATCTGTCTTGGATATTTGTAAAAGCACAAGCTTCATAAGCTTTTTATATTGATCTCAGACATGTATGTCAGGACTATCTTTTTCTTCCTAAGCACTTGCTACTTTTACTCTCCATGGAGTGTGCCTGTCTATGCACACTTCTTTTTCCCTTCTCTGTGCTCTTTCATGTTTGTCTGTTTAGATAGCTRCCCCTATTTAAAAAAGTTTTGAAGTCTCACATACTTAATACTTGCCACAAAATTTGGGAATAGTGCATAGGAAGTGATGATGCTTCCATTTTACAAGTCATCTGCAAAGGAATATAACAGCAGTTCTGAGCTGTAGATGCMGAGCTTAGGGTGAAACATAGGTTCTCATGTTTTTCCTGCATATTAGTTTGTCATATCATTGATTGACTTCTGTTGCCATGGAAATATTAGATATGTTATTTTAATGCAGAACAGCTAATTGTCCTACTATCATCATGGAGACAAAGAGCTTTTTCTTTCATCTGAGGTGATGCCTATGTGGACGTGTGAATTTGAAAAACAGCAGGGTAAACCTGGTGGAGAAACACTGAAGAGCTGTCACCAGACATCTTGCGTGTATACCAGTGCAGACGCACCCCAGGCCAGTTGTTTTTTTTTCATTTAATATAAAAAGAGATTGGTGAAAGTTAGGGCATTTGATCAGCAAGAAAAGCCAAGCCTTGAGTGATACTCTGTGCAGAATACCTGTGAAAGATGGTCCTGGATTCACAATCACTGAAYGTGGAACGAGGAGAATGCCTGCCTAAATCAAGTTGTGGTAAAACTTTGCACATTGCCATGCTCCATCTTCTTGCAGAGGCCAGTAACCAGCCCCAGGCCCTCTTTGCATGAGTTAGGCAACAGCAGGAGCCACTTCCTCTCCTCGAGCTCATCAGAATTACTAAAGCTGCGTGGAGGCAACTCTAAAGAGAGGCTTCATATCACCTGCTTCATGCACAAATGTAGCTGCCTTGTCTGGGAGCTTTGGTTCCCTGTGCTGTTGGGGCAGCTTCTCAGGGCATTTGTGTTAGCCAGGAATTGGTTTCCTAACCAGGTTTCTTCTGTTGATGAGCATGAATTCCAAGTTTGGGCATTTTTGGTTAGTGCCAAAAGCAATGGGATTTTTCTTTCGGTTGTGCTCAGTATCCTCTCCTGAGGCACATGTTTGTATTAAGTATGATCTAAGACATATCTTTAACTTTTTTTTATAGAGAAATTGTTTGAACGCATATCAGAATATGAATGATAGAGTAATAGCCTGAACATCAGAAGCATTTTAACTAGCCTCACTTCTAAGTACTGCAAAATTCATGAAAATTTCGGAGGTTTGACAGTTTGCTTATCGCTGAGAGAAATGGATTTGGAGAGTTGTGCAAAACAAAAATTTTAATACAAGTGACAGATAATGGATGAACTCAAATTAACATCCATTTGGATTTGGCTTGTGTTCTAGGATATGTCTGACAACATTTGTATTTGAGCTGATGTCCTTTGATGACAATTAGAGTCACTGGAGAGGAACATGTTCCTCTGTAATACCTGGCATTGATTCTGTCTGCGTTTAGTCGAGATGAAGGTTCCCCCTCTGCTCTGCACCTTGTGTTGGGCAGAAATTGGGCAGTGCTTCATCGTTTTCTGGTTTCTGCCCACCATGAAAATCTGAGCAAGCAGGCACAGCTTCCTCATCACCTGGGGTGGGTCAGTGACTGATGATTTGTCGTAGTCCACGGGCAGGACTACAGCACTACTGCTCACCACCTGGTGGGTGCCCTGTTGGTTTAGTGTGCCGGTGGCCTCAGAGCTCCCCTCACCTCTGCAAGCCTGGCCCTGACCAAGGAGCACCCAGGGGATGAGGGCATTGCCTGTACCTGCTGGTGGTCACTAGGGCACCCAGCAAAGGGTCAAGGTTACAGAAGACGTTTCCATTGCCACTCAGTGGGCAAAAGATGGCCAGGCTGCATTGCCTTCTAATAGGGAGGAGAATGTGCATTTTATTGCAAACAGAGCTTATAGAGAAGGGAAATACCTACTTCTTTTCCATCTTGAAATGCTTTACTTCGGAATTCCTGGTGTTAATTCAGCTCACTATAGCATTCACGAATCTGTGGATAGCCTTAAGGATATGTAGGTATGTCAGCCCTGTTCTCTGTGTTCGCTTCTGTCGTGGGGTTGTTCATAGCTTTCAAATTTAACCTATAAATACCTTGAGCTTAGGAGACCTACTTTTTCAGCTTCGGGTTGTTGAATTATTTAAAAAGTTATTTTGTAGAGAGCATCTTATCAGAAAGACTCTATGGATATCTTGTTCTAGTCGTACCTAATCTCAGATCTGTCTTTGATGTGCAGATTTTATTACATGCTCGCACAAGGTCATTCCTCTGAGCCTCGTCCAGCGCGCTCTGTTCAGGTGGGAAGCTGCGCAAATGTATATGCTGTTTAGAGTCCTTTCACATAGCACAGGCCAGACTGCTCTGAAGATATATATGAACTGTCCTGTTTTAATACTAATGAAATCTCTTTAGGAGATTCACATCATTTTTAGTTGTTTCAAGAACATTCGGAAATTACTTTTCCTTTACCTTGAAATCTAAAATAGAGACCTAGCAAAAAGGGGAGGGATAAGAGTTTATAATATTACCTTTCTGGGTGCAGCAAGTGATTAGTTTTTCTTCTGCAATAAAAAGCAAATTCATTCAAWAAAATAACTGGCTAGTGCATCTTCCCCAAATACCAACAGCTACTCCCCATTGCAGATTTCACTCCTCCCCTCCTAGCTTTAAGAGCAACGGGCTATTATTCATTATAGGCAGCTTATAGATCGTCACAAGGTGGCAGAGTTTAAGAATATTACTGTGCAATTAGCTGTTCTATGTTTCTGTAAATCTTAATGGTCCAAACCTAACCTGAAGCAGTATGTAGAGTTACGTAGATATTTTAAAGAAGTGGTTATTCAAACAAACGAACAAAACGCAGAAAATAGACTCCTCTCTTTTTAGTCACTCAACATCTAGGTATGTGCAGATTATTTGGAAACRCATACGATACTTTTAAATGATACTTTTAAGTATATGGTCTAATTGATCTTCAGTACAGCAGCCGGCACAGCCAGGACTGTTGGAATTTATCAGTGAATCCTCTGCAGTAAACAATCTCATGCCGTATTTTGTAATGATGGTTATAAAGTTTGGAAATAACTTTAGTTTCATAATGAACAGATTTTTCCTGTGTGCTGTGACGAACATGAATTATGTAAGGCACTTGTAAATTATACCTGATTTTCTTTTTCTTTCTTCTTCTTCTTTTTCTTTCTTTTTTTTTTTAAATGGCAGTGTGTGGCTGCACAAACAATTATCTAGCTTTTTCCAGATGCTCTTCTTCTTAGAAAGAAACTTATGTTCGAGAAATATACAGTTCAGTATTTGAGCACTTTTTCCCCCCAGTTGTGTAAGCATTTTCAGTTCTCTATGGGGAAGCTCATGATGGGGACTCTCATATATTATGAATGGATTCTTTTTTTTTTAAAAAAAGAAGTACTTCAGTGTATCCTTTTGTTGAGAGCACGTGCTTTTCATCCTCCTGTCCTCCTTCTATCTTCCTTCTGTATTATTCTTCTACAATGTCATACTTCCAAAGCATCTATTTGGCTTTTTTTCCCTTGCAGGWATCTTACAGCTTACAGAACAAAAAGCAATAGCATTTTGCCTCAGTATTGTGCTGGAGGAGGTTACCTATTTTCCCTCATTACCTTGAACAAGCTCCTTGTATGAAAAATGAAATTGAAGGAATACAGAAAACAGTCTGCCTTTTATCTCTCTTATTTAATGGAGCAAAATTCTCCTGAAGAGTGCCTTGGAGTGTTTAAAACAACTAGTAATACAGTAATTACAGACTCAAGAAAATGTCATTGCCTTGTCTGGTGCTCCTGATGAAGCTTTGCAGGAGTAATAAGGATGAGCTCCCCAACTTCATGATGTTGTAAGACTAATAAGGATGAGCTCCCTACCTTCATGTTACTTGAAGCTCAGTGTTGTAGGGACTGGGGAGCAGCTCCTGGCAAAGGACTTTCTGACAGTCACCAGCGACACTGCACCCGTACGTAGGAATGAGCAATATTGCTGGCCTGGCCTTGTRGGAGAGGTTAAAATGATAATGGTGATTTAAAGGAGATGAAAGATAAACTGGAGAGTTTGCTGCAAAGGCACAAACAGGCTGTAATAAGTCCAGTTAATGACAAGGAATGTTTCATGCTCATAGCTGTTATTTGGTTAGGTTTCTGTACCATACCATCTTGAGCTACTAGTACTGTCACTTTAGTTAATGATGAGTTCCAAGGTTAATGGCTTGACATAGTGACATCTTCTGATCCTCTCAAAGTCCTCTGCTCTTCTCCCTTCTGTGGTTATGTGCACCATTGCTTAGGGTCATACATTTTTTAAAGAGCAGGCACTTGATGTAAATACCATTCAGCTAGAATAAAAAGCATAACCGTATAATATGTCTCTAAGCTAGAAATAAAGTTCTAACAATGTGGTTATAGCACTGAGTTATAAAATATATGCAGTGTTTCTGCTACTTAGGCCCAATACATTAGTGTAGCTTTTCCTGAGATTGTGAACTTTTTGAGCATCAGAAATATTCTGAAGAAATGCTGGGGATTTACGAATGGAGGTGAGTAACCAGAACACATATTGTCAAATATTTAAAAGGTTTCAATTTTGAGGAGGAAGCTGTGGTTATAAAATCTACCCAGTAAGTATTTCTGCAATGGAACATGACTGGAAAATGTAAAATTCAGAAGATTTCTACTGGCTGTATTCCAAAATGCTACCAGTAGCATGTGCTATAAGCTTACTGGTGCTCGAATCTGTGATTACAAGGAATAAGAGCGGAACCTGGTAAAAGCATTATGTATAAGTTTGATTCTTTTCCATGTGTAAATGAATCCTCAAAAAACAAAAGCCTATCTGTCAATATTCAGTCTAAATACTAACTTAGTAGAAATAATCTAGGCTCTGTCCATCCTCATTTTGCTTTGCCATTCAGTAGGTATAAAAGCTAATAAAAAAAATTGATTTGCTTCCTTTCATAATCCACTCCTTTTCGTGGAATATGACTTTCCAGTTTCTGAAGAGGTTTTTTGTCTGAAAAATTCACTGCTATTTACTGTACAATTGTATCCAGTTTTAGAACTAATGCCTTATATTCAAATCACTGAACAGCTACCCTGCATCATGTGTCATGGAGTGTTGATTTAAGCAATTTTCCCCTATAGATTTGTGCATATGTCACCTTTGGGCAAAAGATGAGCTAATAGAATTGAAATTAATGTAATTGGCAGAAGGTCAGCCAGGGAGCCTTGTATGTCTAGAGCTTCCAGAAAAGCCGGAGTTGTTTCATGTTGGCATATCACTTGATTAGTATGCAGGTAAGGTGATTGTGCCTCAACAGAATAATTGGATCATTCAAATATCTGCAAGCCCTGGTGTATCTACAAAGCCTGAACAGTGATTAGATCCTGCCTGTTCATCTCAGCAAGCCTTGAAATTCTTCCCACTGTGAAAAACTAATTTTCTGTGGGAATTTATTAAATAAGAAATCTGCATGCCACTTTACTTTGTAAGCATTACCAGCAGAATACAAAGATTTTTCTTGACTTTGATGTATGCACTTCATGGATGCTTTTGTATCATTGTTTTGTTATTTGCTGCATTCAGTACAAATTCCAGTGTTTCTTTGTTACGCGCGTTTCTGGAGAAGAGTTGAATCTCCGTTCGATGATAAAGAAGCAGTTCACTTAAAGAAAAGGGAAGGGGGGAAGGAGTGCTCTGTGAAGAAGGAGATGCAATTAAATAAAACATGACAGTATGTTTCAGTTGTGATGCTGAGAAAAAGCCAGAACAATTATTCACAAGTTGTTGCTTTTCAATCTTCCTATTTCTATGCAATAATTGGTTATTGCTGCATCACTAAACAAATTTTATTATGCTATCTTTTTTTTTGTTTTAAAAACGACATGCTAATCTGCATTAATAAGAAATGGCCAATGTTACAGTGTAACGCTGTGCATTTCTACGCAACCCAGCAGATTAAAAAGAAAAAAAAAAAAAAAAAAAAAAAAGAATTTGAACTTCCTAGCAGGCTTGCAATGTGCATTTCATCCATATACAAAAGTGCTCTGAAGGGCAAAATAGCAAGGCCCTATCTATACTACAAAATGAACTCATGCTGTAACATGAATGCCTTGGAGCCAGTTTTTCCCTCAAAATATCTTTTGAGTAAAGGGGATTTAGGGGAGAAATTCATCTTCTGACCACAGCTAATGGCAGGCAGCTTGGTTGTAGTAGAATAGACCAAACATCTGTCCACTTTTGCTTTATTTTATTTTATTTTAAAGTACTTAATAGCTGTAGTACAGCTACTCCTGGAAGCCAATCTGGAGTTATAAGCATAGTATCACTACTAAAAGCCACAGTGTAGCAGAGCTACAGGAGAAGATAATCACCTAAAAAGAATAAATCCTCTTGGGTTAAGGCAAAGAGTTGTATGCAAAACTATATGAATTATTCATGACAAATAATTTTTTTTCAGCTTGCAGAATGGCTTGAGGTTCTCTCAACTATATATTAATTATTCAAATGTTTCTGAGAAATGTTTTTCTTAAACTTTGTTGTAAATATTGGAAAGTTTAGTTTGACTCTCACTATGATTGATTTAAAAGTTTTCATGGACTTTCCAGACCTTAATTGGCTGGGTACACAAGCACCTGCATAAGTGTGTTTGGTAGATTTAAAGCTTGTTTTCCATAAAATCTCTGTCTAATGAAACTTAGAAATTTCCTTTTTGGGAACTTTGTTTCTCTACTAAAACACAACAGTTTAAATTTTTTATGAAAGTGAACTTCCAGTATACTATAATAATAATGTAGCTGAAAGTAATTCATTTAGAAAGTCAAGTGGACTTTTAAATACTTTTTTTTTTTTTTTTTTTTTGGCATAATTTACACGGTTCTATCTGTGGGGTACAAATCATTGCTTATTAGTGCTAAGTTTGTATTACTGAACAGGGCAGTATTTCTGTGTTCCCTCTCTTTGAAGCTGTGGTTATCCCTCCTTTGCTACATATAACCAAGTGGTTTGAGGATGGCGCATTAAACACATCAGTAATTTGTGTAACGTGACGAGGTCTTAGCCTAAAAAACCCCCAAACCCAAACACAGACTAAACTAGAGTGCTGGATTTCCCTCATTTGTGTAAAAAGGAGGAAAAAGTGTTCTTGCTGGGTAGTTTCACACGATGATGCTGGAGTACGTGAGAGATACGACAGGCTGGTGCGTGCGTGGTGTTAGGTATCGCGGCTGCCTGCTCTGAGGCCCTTTGGGGGACGTGTTTATGGGATCTCTGTCCAAAGCAGTGCTGTGGCGTAAACTGGCCTGGGTACCACGCCTGGCCGCTGCTGGCTGATGGATTACCTGTTTGAAATATGCTTTTGATGCATATGCATAAAGATTTACAAAAGAGAGGGAAAAACTTGCTTAAGGTCTTTGCTAAGTTCCGGTCACGTCATTACATTTTGCTTACTTCACCAGTGATTAGAGTTTGCTTACCTTGCCATAGCTCTTCCTCTAATTTCAGTCGGATAAAACTGATCAGCAGTTTCCTATAAGAACTGTTCTATAGCGATATATGCTGTATAATGTCTGCTGTGTTGTATTCCTGAAATGGCTGCGTTCAGTGATGGTTACAGTAATACATATAGAGAATAATGTGAGCTATCTCCAGTGTGAAAGGTGCTGCATAAGTGTAAGGTGGTATTACTGCCGTCTTTCTCTGCTCTTTTACTAGTTCTCTCTCCAGCACACCTTCTAGTCTGTGACTCTTAGCCTTTAATCTCTGATGTGGATTTTTTTCAAATGCTTTTTCAAAAACTAAATGCACTACAACCACAGTATTTCTCTTATCTGTCACAGCAGTAATATCTTCAAAGAACTCTAGGAGATTAGTTGAGCATAACCTCCCCTGCCTAAATCCATGCTGGCTGCCCTTAATCATACTGTGTTCTCCCAAGAGCTCTTCAACCTTGTGCTTTATTTTTCTCCTTCAATTAACTTTAGTTAAACTTAGGAGGTATATGTGCATTTTGCATTAAGTTTAGACAACATGCTTAAAATACAGCTAATATATCAAGTACTTATTGCAGAAACAGTGTGGAAAGGTGTATCATCTTATGAGAGAGCATCTCAGTCAAAGCTTGGAAGTAGATCTGCATAGATCTTTTCCCTAAAGTGGGACCYCCAAAAAGTCTGAAGGGGCTTTTAGTCTAAAACAGCTTTTTTAAAAAAGAAGCAACAGGAAGTACAAGAAAGATCCAGACACACTGGAGCAAATCCAGAGAAGCGCCACAAAAACGGTTAAGCGATTGGAGCATCTGTCATACAAGGCTGAGAAAGTTGGGATTGTTTAGCATCGAAAAAAAAGACTGAATGTGCGTAAATATGTGAGGGGGGAGTATGAGAAGACATAGCCAGACTCTTCTCAGTGGTGGCCTGTGAAAAGACAAGAGGCAATGGGCACAAAATGCAAGAATACAAGAAACTGTTTAAACGTAAGCGAAACTTTTACTGTGACTGGGACAAACACTGGAACAAGTTGCTCAGAGAGGTTGTGGGGGCATTACCTCTGTCTATAGAGGTATTGAAAACTGGACTGGAAAAGATCCTGAGCAACCTGTTCTAGCTGATCCTGCTTTGAGCAGCTGGGTTGGACTAGGTGGTCTCCAGAGATCCCTTCCAACCTCAACTGCTCTGTGATTATGTGAAAGAAATAATAACTAGTCTTTATTTCTAGTTATTTTTATTCTGGGAAAATTTTAGTAATATGAAGTACTATGTCTCCTTATCACAAGTAYGTCTCCTTGACACAGCTGCTGTCAAGGTGGGATGCAGGTGTGCATTTTTTCCCCTCTGTTCAATTGCTGGTTTCTGTGTCAGGGGCTACATGCAAGCTGAAAAGGTGCTGCAGGATGTTCCAAATGGTTTCTGTTTGGATGCTCAGAGGAAAAGGACCTGTTTTTATCAAGATAAAAGTACCTCTGCCTTCAAAATAGAGAGTATAGGCTAGTGCACCAGCTGCTACTGTGGGGGACCTGCATTTAAATGGGACATTAGAGGACAGAGGAGTTTAAAGAAAGATATTACGAAAAGTGTTGTCTACCTGCTGCAAACAGAATAACTGAGCACATTAGACAAAATACTGAAGTCCATGCAGATACGGATGTAAAGATGTCACATTATACTAATGAACAGATTTTATACAAAATCTGATGGTAAATCTAAGTATTTGTCAAGTAGACTTTATTTTATTGCTGTTGCATATGCTCAGTCATAAGACTGCAACACATACGTAATATTCACTGTTTTGCTCAGTGCTCAAGAACGGTCTGTTCTGCTGTCAGGAAATCAAGCAAGCAGAGCAAAAGGCCAGCATGGATAAACAAGGAGCTTGAATGCAAAAACAAAGCAGGGASGAGCTTCACAGGAGGAACGTAGAGACGTTACCTGAGCATGCAGCAATGGAATTAGGAAAACCAAAGTTCAGCTGGATTCAAATCTAACAAGGGATGTGACAGGCAACTTCAGCAGAAGGAAATTGAAGGAAATTGTGCACAGGGGACCTAGCAACAGAAGACATGGAAAAAGTCAAGGTACTCGATATCTCTTTTGCCTCAATTTTCCTAATAAGGTTTGTCCTCAAGCATCTTAGGTCCCTGAGCCCAGTAGCTTAGTCTGTCGGAGTGAAGCATTACCCACGGAATGCAGAAAAGCAGAAGAGAGGTATGGAACACTTAAGGCAACTGGACGTACTTTTGTCTAAGGGATCTCACAGTATACATCCAGGGATGCTGAAGTAGCTGCACAGTGTCATGGTGTTGCTACACACTACCACCTTTGAAAGGTCTTGATGACCAAGGGAAGTKCCTGATGACTGGATAAAAGAAAATGGTATGTGCATCTTCAAATGAGATGAGGAGGAGGATCCTGAGAGCTACAGGACAGGCAACCTTAACTTAGTCCCTGGCGAGGCTGTGGAGCAAATCTTCCTGCAAGTTGTTTTGAAGCACATGAAAGACAAGAAGTTGATTGGGAGCAGCCAGCGTGGGTTTGCCAAGGGAAAGTTGTGCCTGGCCAATCTGACTGCCTTCTATAATGAATTGATTTCCTGAGTGGCTGGAGGGAGCGGTGAATGTTATATATGTTGAATTTTGTCTCCTATACTATCCTGGTCTGCTATAGTATCTTTGCAGCCAAATTAGTGAGACAAGTATATGATGAAGTGGGTGGAAAACTTGGTGGACCAGCAGCTCATAGGGTTGTAATCAACGGCACATCATTGAACTGGCAGCTGGTTAGTAGAGGGATCTCTCAGGAATTGAGACTGGGGCCAGTACTACGTAATGATGGCTTTATTAATGACCTTCATGGTGGGCTGGACTGCATTCTCAGCACGGGGCTGTATTAACAAACGTGTAGCCAGCAAGCTGGCAGAAGTAATTCTTCTCTGCTCAGCACTTGTGAGTTTTTATTTGGAGTATTGTGTCCAATTTTGGGTTCCACAGTACAGGAAGATGTTGGCAAACTAGACAGTTCAATAGAAGGCTACCAAGATATTTGGGGGCTGGAGCAAGGACAGACACAGAGATCTGGGTTTGTTCAGCCTTTAAAAATAGAAAGCTCAGGAAGACCTTACAACAGTGTCATCTACAACCTTGGAGATAATCCAAATTTGGCTGGACATGGCTATGAGTGAGCTGTTCTAACAGCACATGCTTGGGGGGTGGGGACTGAAGACCTCCAGTAGACCTACCAAACTGATTTTTTCTAGGATTCTGTAATTTTCTAGAATTCCCTATTATCAATCCAGAGGAATATCAGTTGGGAAAGATGATAAAGGACTCAAGAAGTGATTCTATGTCTGGCAACTGCACTAATGGAGTTGGTAGACTCCATTATAAAGAGAAGAATTACAAGATCCAGCTTTTTGAAAGAGAAGTAATGAATGCCAAATCTGCCCTGCTTGAAAACTCAAAGAGCAAATGAACAAAGAAGTCTCACTGGATACAGCCTATTTGGATTTTCCCAAATGCTTTCAATAAGCCTTGTCAAAACTTCTTAAAGACACTAAGATACTATGGGATAAGAAGAAATTTCTTCAAATAGAGGAAAAAAAACTGCTTAAAGTGGAACAAACAGAAGGGATTTGGATCTGTGCTAAGGCTTGTGCTCTTCAGCGTATTCAAAAATAATCTGAAAGAAGATCTAACTGAAGGCTAATAATGTGATGGCAAAGTTTGTTGAAATCATTAAGCTATTTTAGCTAATAATAAGTTGAATGCAGAGAGGTGAAGACTGATCCCAGTGTACTGATTTTGGTGAGAAAATAGCAGGTGAAACATAGTTAAGATAATTGGAAACTAATGTACATGGTGGGGGGTGTAAAAGGGGGGAAGCAATCCTGGCTTTACATTCATCATGATGGGGTCTGAAATGGCTGCTTCCTCTTAGGAATGGTATTTTGGAGTAGTTATGTTTAATTCCAGGGAAATAACAGCTTACTGCTTAGTAGCAGTCTAAAAGCAGAAGGTTGGGAGTTACTGGGAAAGAAGAAGAGAGAAGAGGAGAAAAAAGAAAGCATTTTACCACTGCACACCTCCAGGGTTTGCTATCATCTGAAATTTGTGCTGTTCTGGTTTGCCCATCTTGGAAGGAAGATATATAGCTAGAAAAGACACACCAAAAAGGCTGTGAAGATCAGCAGTGCTGTCAGTCAGCTTCTATGAGGAGCAGTGAAAGAGAAAAGGGCTCTTCAGCCTAGAAAAGAGATGATTGAGGGAGGTTATGACAAAGTACTGTAAAACCCTGAGTGAAATGGAGAGGATTAATGGGAAATGACGGTTCATTGTCTTCCCCTGCAAGAATTAGGCCATGCCAAATGACACTAGCATGTGGCAGATTCAAAACACAAGAAGGTGGTTATTCACGCAGCATGTAATTAAGCGGCTGATTTTCTTACTGTTGGCTTTTATAGATGATAAAGTTTGCATGGGTTCGAGATGAGACAAATTTATGCAAGAGAAATCTATCAAGGTCAGTTAAATGTCAAGACACTGAAATGTCAGGAAGTCCCTGGCTGCAAATAGCAAGGAGTTAGCACTAAATCCTAGCCCTAGTCCTAGCCCTAGCCCTGGTCTTACCTTCTTCGCTTGGCATCTTCCACTAGCCCCGGGGTGTGGAGCTACGTGACTTTGAACATGGCCTGATCTAGCCTTGCTGCAGATTGCCCTACCCTGATCCCCTGCAGGTCTAATTGAAAACTTATGGATTGTGTAAATCTGGGAGAGTTTCCATCTGTATGCAGACTGACATAGGTATTAGGCTCCAGTTCACACAGGGGTAGGAGTTTGCTGCACTATGAAGCTGAAACATTAGAGGGACACTAGAACTTGTGGTCTTACTCCTATAGCTGAGCATACCTTTCCCTAAGCTAAAAGGAAGGTGCAGTTTCTTCTTCCCCACTCCGTTAATAAGAGGATCTTAATCAGGCTGGAAGAAATGCTGAGAATAGAACAGTTGTAGATTTTTTAGAAGCAAGGATCTAATAATATCTTCTTCTGTATGAAGAGTGGATTTTTTTTTCAGAGTTTGGGTTTTTTTTAAGAACATATGTTTTCCCTATCGAACTTCCTGGCTATATTGCAAAATATGTTGAATATAGGGTTATTTGATTGGATTTCGAGAGAAGGGAGAGTCTTTGAGAGAACAAATTTGTGCCTAGTGGATGCTCAGTTTCACTTACATTTGGCTTTGTTTCTCCGTCCAACCAAAATGTCCATGCTTGGTCATTGCCTYGAAGTGACATTTCAGCCGTTTAACGGTTGGTAGAGAGTAAGCTGTTAAAAGGGAATTTTTAGGAATTTTTTGGAAGGCCTTTCTCAATCTGATTTGTGATACGCATGTACCTGTCTGCCTTATATGAAATGGCTGATGTGTTAGCGAAAGCTCGTTGTTCAGGTGCTTAGGGCCAAACATGCTTTGCAAAGCTCGTAGAAATTCAGCATTGAGACAATCTGTGTGTTAATTCCAGATAGTCTCAAGTTATAGTAGAAAATGTGAGTGACTCGATTTTATCTCTGTCTTGAGTTCAGATTTTGTGGTTGGTTGGGTTTGTTTGGTCTTAATTAAAGGTTTATTTTCCACTGTGCAGTTTTCTTTTTCTGCTGCTGATGAATGATTCCCTTGATCCCCCACCCCAAGGAACAGAATTATCTGCATCAAGGTTGAAAGAAACATTAATTAACTTAGTGATAAGATAAGGTCTACAAAGAC
Source organism: Rhea americana (assembly GCF_003343005.1). Lineage (NCBI taxonomy): Eukaryota > Metazoa > Chordata > Aves > Rheiformes > Rheidae > Rhea > Rhea americana. The sequence continues at coordinate 848,281 of NW_028186326.1, forward strand.
AGTATTTTGAGTTTCTTGTGAATAAATCTTCTTAGATTATAAGTTTTAAAATTTCCTTAAAARGTAACCCATCCCAAAAGGTAGCACTACCAAAGAGAGTTTGTTTACAGTATCTCAGTATAGGTGTCTGGTAAGATATCAAAATCAGAAAAGAGCATAATTATTTCCTACTTGTTTGTGCAGATTTTAAAATCAGTGCAGTAACTTAAATGTGTTTTTCTAGTGGCATACAAAAAGATGTTATGATTAGTTTAATCTTTTTTTGTCAAAAAATAATTATCGGGAAATAAGTAGAGAGAGGGGAGCTGGCATCAGATTTGCAGAGCTGATCTGGTAACAGAGTTAACAGTCTCACGGGGAAAGCRAGGGGAAAAAAATGAACGAGATGCTTCTGTGTAGATAATGTATTCAGTTTGACTGGCCTTAAAACTCCGGATCGGAAAGAAATGGTAAAAAATAAACAAAACATCTTAAACAGTTTTCTCAGCAAGCGAGTAGTTGAAATATTTAAATAAACAATATAGCTTGGGCTCTTAAAGTTAAATTGATTAGTTTGGGCATCCTGGAGCTCTGGAAAGACCTGCACGTATGTTTTAAACGTTTTATAGAAGGCATTGATTTTAATGGACAAGTCATGGACTTAAGGTTAAGTCTATGCAAGAGCATTTAGCATTGCATAATAATAGCATAGCCAGCCCGACTGCTGCTTTGGCATTTATAGTACTATATAGTCACTGAATATCTGAGCTGTTAAATCRTATTTTTAGTGTTAGTTCAAATATATACCAAATACAGCGATTTTTCTTCGTACATTCAGATGAGAAATTGAAGTAATGATTATTAGAGATGATTATTAATGTAATAATGGAGCAGTAATACTATTTTGCTCAGCTAGAAATTTTCTCTCTTTGCATTTATCTTTCAGAAAGATATTTGCACAGCTGAGTTACTGTCAGAAATGTTAATGAGAAATGAACTTTTAAATCCCGTGCCMAATAACTGGCCCTGAAAAAGGAAAAGAATCAAGGAAGAGCTGTTACTGTGCCTTATTGGATCAGCCTGATGTCGATTTAATGAAGGAAAACATTTTTCTTGGTATTGGTGGACACTGCCTGACACCGTTTCTGACTAATCTCAGGTGCCTATTACYGTGCCCTGATACAGTGGTGGAACCGTGTTTGTTCAGTCCATCAGAGTAGAGAAGTCTGTAAGACTCACGTTTTTCTGTAATAAATCTTTTTACAGGAGTCAGGATTTTCTCACTGACAAACCACAAGTTTGAAATGCAGCTATCTTCAGCGGGGACGTTATGCTTTTCGAATTATTCAGTCAGCTCTAGTAATCTATTAACATTTGTCAAAGAAGGTTTAAACAGAAAATAGAACAAGTTTTCATATTAATCACATAGGACACTATTGCTGGTAGCTGATATCAAGTCTTGTCAAGGTAATACTGGAATCTCGTGTTGTAAAATGTGGTTTGTAACATGCAACACAGTACATTACCCCCCGTTTGGTAATTCTGAGGCTCCGAAGGTGCTGCTGAACATAGGGCACCCCAGCCCCCAGGCTTCCTGAGCCGGGTATTGCAGGGGGCCCAGCGCTCGGCTCTGACTTCTCAGGCGACGTGCACAGTCAGGTGATTTGGGTTTGTTTCTTYGGAGCGGGTCCTTGAAATTTTAAATGGGTTCTAGAAAATGGAGGATAATTCATTTTACTAATGGTATCTTGTTATATGTATTGATTGACTCACTATTAAAGACTAGTGGAAAAAATTTCAGACAAAAATTTTCCATATAAAATTCTGGAAATGCTTAGAGCTAAGGACATCTTCCTTTATAAGCAGTGATGATCCCCAATAGAGAAGACTTGATTTTTTTTTTTTTAAATTCTTGTTGTGTGATTTTTCTGCACTTCTGATACTGCAGTAAGGTGCCTAATAACTTGTTCTGTTTCAGCAGTCTACTGCASGATTTTGAAGATTTGGTCCAATCACTTTTTTAAGTTAGCACTTTAGAAGTTCAGTGAGACTGAATAGCGAGATTGAAAGAGTGCGAGTTTCTAAATGAACTGACAATTATCCTGGGTCATCCCTTCTCAGATTTCAATTAATCAAAGACCCAATAAAACTGTATATTGTAAGGTTGTTCATTTTGTAACTTTTTAATCTCATTTTTAAAATTATGAGAGTCATTAGAGCCTAATCTTCAGAATCCCTCCTGAATTTCCTTAATCAGGCGCATTTTGTTCTGTCCGTGGTAGCCACGCACTAAAACTTTAATTTAGTAAAGGAGTTAAATATCTGTTTAAGTGTACGGCTCAGTCTGGCTGCATAGCATTGAAATTACGCATGTGCAGTACCAACACRCTTTGGTAAATTGGGCCTACGACGTAACCCTACAAAGTGCCAATAGTATCATTAAGATAATGGTATAATTTGAACTGACTGCATTAGGGAATTCTACTGTGATTTAATAACATTTTGTTGTTTTTAATGTAGATTACCTTACATCTTTTTTTGTGATACTGCAACAAATGAGATTCTAATCTTTAATTGTTTTCTAATCAAACATAGCCTTCGCTTCTTCCTTTTGTAAAATGTGAGGGGAAGAGGTAGTTTCTCACTCCTTTCACAAAAATGGCTGGCATTCTTCCCTCATTTCCTCCTTACTGGACTGGATGACGAAGCAGGAAACATTACCCAAGAGAATACAGCAGAAAGCAGAGATTTAGATTTCTCTATCTATTGAAAAGCTATGGCTTTTAGCAAAACTTTGATTTTCAAAGCTTTATCAGTGAGGAGGAAATTTGGGCTAAGAGTATGAACCCAACCAAAGTGCTTCATCCTGYGCTTGAAAAAGTCTGTGAGAAAATTCCCTGCCTCAGTAAGGCCTGATCAGGACTTCAGCTGCTATTTAGCACCATAATCCTCCTCACTATTTTATGAAGATCYTTTTGTTTTCTTCATTTGGTAGCTTAAATTATATATTGAACGCATTCATCTCAGTCCCTAAGTGTACAAAATCTCATCTTACCAATTTATCAAGAATTACTAATGGATAAGCAAGAATCTTCATTTGGCTGATTAAAAAATGTATTGTCTGAAAGKTTGGTCATCATCCCACTCTTGGAAAATACTGTGCTACTCTCCTGGTACCACAGGGCGCCCCGAACCATGGAGTGGGGAGAATTGAGTTTACCCCGAGGACATACCTGGTGAAGGCAGGCAGGAGGGAGGTGCTGGCTGTGCACGGTCAGGTTGCTTGGCAGAAGAACTTCTACACGTGGTGGAAATGCCTTGGTCTGAGCTAAAAGCAGTGTTTCACAGCTGTGATTCAATGGCGTGGATACCACRTGGTGTTCAGAATAGTTAGCGAACCGCTGGCCCAAGCTGTGCTGAGATCTGGGCTGAAGTCGTGACTGCCCAGCATTAAGCAGTCCCAGGACTACGTAATCAGATTGAGACAGAAGCACGCGATTGTTGCAGCCCTCATGAGTGAAACAGTCCAGCAAATGCCACCGGTACGCGACTAGTCTATTATAGTCAGCGATAGGACAAATAGCAAACTTCGAAAACTTCCCTTGTGTTTAGGAGCTCAAACCTAATTGACTTTCACTGGACTTGGACATTTTTGAAAAGTTTCCTTTAAAACAAGAGTAAAGAATTCTTGTAATGACAGCTTYAAAGCAGTTCTGACCACTGGGTCATCCAAAAATTGAGGTATTACATATGGACAAGAAAATACTGAATGTATTTGAATTGCTTTGTCTGCCTTCTGCCTTACAGAATGCAAAAAGAAAGATAGTTCGGTTCATCTCTGGAAGTAAGAGACTGGCTTCTCAAAGTGYTCAACTCCCTGCTGTTTCTCCGAGAGTGATGAAAATCTGCCTTTCTCATTTCGACAGCCTCATGGAAGCTATCAAATATTCAACAGGGTTGTTTGTTTTTGTCTGGCTAGTGGTTTGTAGAATAGGGGGGTGAATTATATTAACGTATTTCTGCTCTTTGGATTAAATTTGCCCCCTTTTTAGTGTTTAATCAACGTTAAGGATTTAATAAGAACTTTTGAGGACACAAGTGCTTATGAACTGCTCACGGGGGACTTCACCCTCCTTCCCCCCGCTGGCAGCTCTGAATGTGCTGCATAAATAAGCACAACTATATCTTGCCATAGTCATTTTACAGAGACGCTCGAGCAGAGAAGTTTCTGCATCAGTGGCCTGGGATCATAATAGACTGCAAGGTAAATTGAAATTCCTTTAAACCGCTGTGGTGGGGTCCTGATGTGCTTCACAAACAATTAAATTTAAAACYATCTCTGGGAGGTTTTTCTCTCTTACAGGAATGAGTTAAGAAGAGTTTTCAGTGACTCATTACAAGCCTTAGGTGGAGCTGGAAGTTGGTAGAGCAAAATTACTCTTTGCTGTATGTAACTCAATGCGATATGCATCTCCAGCCCACTGTGGTCTCTGGGACTTGTAAAATAACCCATTTCTCCATCTTCTTCACTTGTTACTGTGAGTCTGAACCTTAGGTGGACCCTCTGATTCTGCTAGGATTGACTCGGCATGGAGTGAGATCATTACTGTTATTTTGTTTCCTTCAGTTGAAATGGGAAAAGGAGTATGTGATTGTTAATACACTTTTTTTCTTGCAACTTCTGAACMTTTTTGTTAATACTTATCCTGTACAGAGATTCAAAATATATATTCTTTTTCACCTGAGGCATTGCACTTTAGTAATGTGCTGCAGAGACTCTTCCCTTGCTCTGCGGTCGCCTCTGTTAGTTACAGGGCACCAGGCCTTGAGCACTCAGCAATTTGATGCAGAATGTGGCGAATATGATGTTCTTATGAACATTTCAGAAATGCTTTTTAATCTTAAAGCCATTCCAAAGGCATGCTTGTTGTTTCAGTCTTGCGGTGCAAAGACTAATTAGGCATTGCTTTTACACTTAAAAAGGTAGCATTTGGAGCATTTATTCTCAACCATTTCTTGTGTGTTCAATAAATTCTTTCTAATGATAAAGACACCTTTATCACTAACTTGGCTTTTGAAAGGGTCAAATGCAACTTTTTCACATGGGGGCATGAACATGAAAGAATTAAGCAGAGAAACTTGATTCTTTCGAGTTGCAGTCACAGATGCCTCCAACCCGGTTTGATGATCATTATCCTGCTGTAGTAATTTAAGCACGTTATTGCCAGGGTGCTTTTTAAGAGTGCAATTAGAAACTGTGAGCTGTTAATCTGAGCTGTGCTGTGCTTTCATATTCTTGGTTGAGAGAACTTCACATTTTCTCTGTCAATTTTGAGAATCTCATTGCTTGGGCTGATGATCTTCAAATGCCTTTTAAACAGGGAGAGACAATAACCTTGTGCCTTTCCTGCACTGTATTTCAGGACATTTGTTTAAAAATATTAATAGGGCCGAGAAAAAGTATGCAATTAAAAGTATCTGTGCTTTGACATGCTAGTGTCAGGGAAACCTTTGAAGGGTGTCCTATTATTGACAGCTGTTATRCAGAAATGCCTTGTTTGCGTCAAAATTAGGAAAATTCTGTTGTAATCTCTAGCTGTTGTTTTAAATAATATGTGGTTTTAGCAGCTTCTCACCCCCCTGTTATGTAATTTAGTATTGTTTACTTGCATTAGTAAAACCTACACGGGCAGCATCACAGTGAGTCAAAGAGAGAAGGGCCAACACCATAAGCTAATGTCTACTTGTTTGTAATAGATACTTAAACAATATGTGCGTGTGCACACACACACATATATATACATATATATATATGCACACACATATATTTTTATTGACCCATTTTCCTTCCAGCTCATTAACCACAGCTGTTGCCTATGATCAGGAGAAAATGAAGTGAAAGTCATTTGAAGAGAGTGACGATTGGTTGTATTAAATCCGCCATGTGGTGTTTATTTCGCTTCATAAAAGAGAAGCAGTTTCACTGCAGATGTTTTCCAAAAAACACAGCCATCACTAGCCGGCGTGAAGAGAGAGAGCAATAGAAAAGTTTAATCGGATACAGACAGTGGTGGAAAAAGCATTTTCCAGTGTTGCTGGGTAATCATAGATATTGTCCTTTTTGTCAAAAAATTAGAGGAACAGAAGAAATCGGTAACTTTAGTTATGTTTATTTTCAAAAGCATTTTGGTTCTAATCTACRTTGACAGTGAGTGGCTACTTATATGATTTTTATATCCTCTAATTGTTTAACTGCTTGTAGGGGAAATGCCTAAAACCACAGTGCATGTTAAGCACCCAACTGCCCTTCAGGGTAAAAGCTGAGGTTGAGGTTCTTTAATCCGTGGACATCTTCCACTACATTCCGTAAGTTGTCTTGTCATAYGTCCTTGTGAGCTATTGTAGTTGATAAGATTAAAGGAAATGTCCGRTTCCTGGGCATATCTCACACGTAATATGTAGGGGCTTAAAGGAACTGGCCTTTGGTTCCCCTTGGTGATATCTTTTAACTTCAGTGTGCATCGGTTATATGCAAAAGAACTAGCTAAGGGTTTTTTTGCTTTTTAATGGAAATTTTCATTTTCAAGTCACYGTTCAGAAAACTTTCCAAGGTCATGGACAATTTGTGTCCACAACAAGAAATTTTGAAAGAGATCCACCCAAGAGTACTGTCATGGTCATTATATTTTCATGCAGTGTCCATGAAATCAGTCCAAAAAAAAAATCCTGCTGACTTCTTTCGCAGAATTGGGGTTTTCATAAAGTAAGGTTTCATCTCCCGGTGCAGATGTGCATCCGAAGGGACAATCTACAGGGGTAACGAATGGGCTCAGTGCTGTGAAGAAAGGGCAACAGAAGCCTATTGATCTTCCCACAAAAATAGGACATAGAGTATGTCCTTTTTGAAATGTGATGCTTAATTCTGCCCTACATTTCTACTTCTGTCGTCCTCTGCCCATTTTACATAGTTGCTCACTGAAGAACTATGTAATAATTGCCTTATTTTAGACTAATACCTTCCAAATTCAGCGGGCTGTCACTATCTAGTGTAAGTGACCTCCAGAAATACTATCGTGACCAGTATTGCACCATGGATAGCAAATGTCATTTTAATGCCAAATTCTTCATATTCCAAAACAAAAAGATCATTTTATGTCCTACTTTTCTTGTCCTAACTCATTTGCAGATGCTTATTCCTGGTAGAACGATGAGTGCACAATCTCAGTAATCTTCCGGAAGTTTAAAGATAGGAAAAGAGCTGTTAGTTTAAAAGAAAAAAAAAAAGAGAGATTTTCATTCACTTATTTTACACTTTGGAAAAAAGCAAGTTGTTAGATGCTTTAATTTCTCACAGGGATGTTTCTCTATACTCATAATTCTTATAAAAGCAGAGAAGGCACAATGCCATCAGCAGCGGAGCAGCACGTAGGCTACACATCACTTATACTACAAGACATTATGTCCCCAGGATGTTACAAATAAGAAGCTGATTGAAACATTAACATGTCTTGAGTCCTTTTCACCAAGAGAAACAAGGTCACTGCACTGGCTTAGTGAGTGAGAAGCTGGTATCTGATTTCTTTCCATCCTTCTTGCTCTGACTGTGCCTTAATCCACTGACTGTAGTGTTCAATATTTTTTGGAAGGGGGAGGGATGAAAACAACCTAAAGCAGTGCATATTTGTGTACATATTTCTGTAATTCGAATTCACTCATCGATTCTCAGTAGGATAGACACTGTCAGCCAGTGGGGGGATTTTGAAATCTGTAGAGATGCGAACACTTGTGGTTAATGATCATGAATATCATCAAAATGGGTACATTCAAAGAAAACATGTACTCTTAAACACTCTGTACACATAACCAATTCCCCATGATTTCCTCTTGTAGTAAAATACATAAGTAAGGAAGAGTGCTATTCATGAAGCAGAATGTGTAATTACATATACATATAAATATGTAAACCTGAAAATACTGTTAATTCTCTTTTGCAATTAGCATTACTTTATTAACTGTGAAATAGGCAGTGAACACAGCTTATGTGGAAAAGAGGCAGACATCATGAATGGAGAAAATGCTTAACCAAGACAGACATTTTCAGGGTTACTAAAAAAAAAAAAAAAAAAAAAGTGCATCTGTTCTTTAATTTACCATAGCTCCTTGACATGTTATTTTTGAAACCATGAAAATTCCCAGAGAATAACAATAATGATATTATTGATAATTCGTACTCCTTTTTATTAGTGTTACTTTTGTCGTTATTGGTAATTCCTAGGAGCCATAGTTTCTAATTAAGCCTTTGCGCTGGTTGCAGTGTAAAATCAGTCCAAAAACACAGCCTCTGCCTTACAAGGCTTGCGATYTAAACACAAGGCAGGAGGTGACAAGAGGACACAGATGGGCAGGAAGATGCAGAACACCCCAATCTGAGTTTTATCAATTTGGGGTGGGAAATTACAGCAAAGGTGAATTTAAAGGAGACAGATGAATGAGGATATTGAGCTTTTTTATTATTATTATTATAGGAAGTATGAAAGAGGTTGTAAAAGGACATCTTTAAGCTCTAGTACAGAGACAGAGGATGTTGATACCATGCACTGATCTAGTTTTTCGAGCCAGCTGGAAGCATGTGTTCTCATAATAGACCCGGTAAACTTTTTGTCCTCACATGGTATATTTTTAAAAGTATATTCATGGGTATGTCACAAGGGATCATGTGGTCCCTGCTGGCATAAACTTACATTCCTGTTTTTTTTTTTTAAAAAAAAAAAAAAAAAAAAAAAGCTCCCACTGACTCTAATTGAGGCTACTTGAACCAAGACAACTCATGTGGATTCCAGATATTTCCGCGTTGCTCCCCAGGAGTCAGCACAGAGCTTTAGGAGAGAGCTCTGTGGTAGTCCTTGAAAAGACCAGCAGGCCAAATGCTTAATTTAGCTGTTCCCTTTATCAAATCTGTCTGAATAAACAGTGCTGTGAGCTGAGTACCTTACTAATTTACAACGCAGCAACAGCAGAATGGGGGAGGGGGGAAGCACAGTGGATTTCAAAAGACAAAAAAATAATACGCTGACAAGACATTTTAAAATTCCACATAGTTGATTTGTTCCTAGGTTAAAAAAGGTGTTCCAACTCCAAAACAAGTCCTCCTCATAAAAGTCCTCCTAAGATAAATGGTTCTGAACGTGGATAAGAAAAAGTTGTTCTTCGTGAGGCCACTGGTTGTTAAATATCTCCCCAGAGCATCTCAATTGGTAAGAATTGTTAAAGAAAATAAGGTACCTACTGAAAAKGTGCAAACTGAAAAACGTGAATAATTTTCCAAAATATTGAATATAAATATGTTTTGTGTCACATCAAAACTGAATAATAATTTGATCAGAAAAGTAAGAGGTAAAACAAACACCCTTGTATTTAGAATGATACAAGTGGGATTTTTTTTCCTATTACTTGAAACTTTTGGGGATTACAATACATGAAAGGTATTGACTTGTCATAAATTAAAAGGCTCGGCAGAAGCACGTTAATCACTTAGAAAGAAATTAAAGACAGACATTAGAGTAGATAGGAAAAAAAAAAAAAAAAAAGGAAGAGTCCACGTTCGTTCAGTATCTGTCCAAACTGATGCATCGTCACAGACTTTTAACGGGCCCAAAGTCCCCAGAGGCTTCCAGTCTTTGAGAAGCTGCAGTGAAGCTGAGGACGAGGTGGTCGGATGGATCTGCAGAGGTTTCGGGAGCGTCCTGTCSTTCTCGCAAATTGTGAGCCTTGCCAGCTGTTACAAAGAGCAGCTCTCCAGTTCTCCCATCTGGTTTAACCAACCTGGGACAATAATTCAGTAAATCAACAGTAAATTATTAAACGTATTTTGTTTTTGATTTTTTTTTTTTTTTTTTNCTAAATAGGGAGGTATGAACTTTTCTGCATGAAAATCAACATGACCTTTTGTAAAAATCAGGTGCAAGCATTTCAGCATTTGGATGTTCTGGCATTTTAGTAAAAGACCAAATGAATTTTAACACTTAATATATTTTAAAGCATGAGTAGTAACATGATTTTTTTTCTCTCACTTGCCTTGAAACCTTTCCATGTATTTTGAAGTGATCAGAAGAGTTCACCTAAATAATAACAATAATCTTTCATCAAGGAAAAAAAATGGAAAATTTTAGGTAAACTGCTTTTTGTTAATTGCTTGACCACATRTCTCAGCAGTACATAGTGTATAACAATTGATGTCAATAATTCCAGATTTAATCGACATTTTCTTGGAGTGATGAAATGTTTCCCCTAGCAGAATCTAACGTGTGTGATGAATTGTTAAAAATATTTCAGGATTTGGAGCTGATGTGATGGGCAGGGTCAGTATACCTTCTCCTTGATGTATGCCGTTAGCAGTGAGCAGAGCCGTGCATCCCTGTTCTTGCTGTGTGAATCTCGAGGAAGTGCTRTCATAGTTGTGGCCTTCTTCAGCAGCAATTGTTGGTTTAGTATACTAAATAATTTCAGTCTTTTATTTACAAATGTTGTCTTTGTGTTTTTAGATTTATTTTGTTTCCAAGCCTGTAGTCTTTTGTTCTTCCCCGGGGCACGGCTGAGATTGCGTGCTCACAGCTTACGGCATTTCAAGCGGGTGAGGAGGGGGGTTCAGGAACTGCCTTTCCGGGACACTGAAGTCAGCGGGAGTTGGAGCTCAAAGGAGTGAGTTAGTAAACAGGTACCTTTGTTCCTCTTCAGTTGCTGATAAGACTCTGGAAGCAAAAATGTTCACTTACCCGCACTGTTTAAGGAGCATGCACATTGAATTTTAGAGAAGAAAGAATAAATTAATAGAAAAAGATAAATTTGTTTTTTTCCAGCCAATATCACGTCTCTGAGCTACCGAGGCACAAGCCTAATCAAGCACAGGTACAACTCAAAAGTTAATCTATAAAGAATAGACTTTGGTCTATTGGTCACTCAGCAAATTTCAATGATTAGGAATGTTTTAAACTTTCRGTAGATAATTGCCAGTGTCTCAGCTTCCTGTTGCTGTCTTCATGCTGGAGGGGCTGCCTCACTTCTGCAATAGGATTTCCAGTGTTCTGCATAACTTGGCTGTGGAAGACAAGAAGCAGCATTTCCGTAGGTGCTGCTTCGATGTTGTCCTTTCCGGGTGGTTCGGAGAAGCTTCCTTCCAAAGAAAGGAGTTCTTGTCAAAGCAGTTACGTGCGAGTCTTACTCATCGACGTTGCGCTCCTGTGTCAGCAAAGGAACGCTGGCAGCAGGAGGGGACGCTTACAGGAGACRTTCTAAGGCAGTAACGCGTTCGGTTTGAATGCTTGTAAGTTCTCCGTTTTGGTGGTTTGTGTGGGGACGTGCTTCGTGCAAGAACGCTGCAGTGGTGTCTGTCTCCGTGTCCGTCGTCACCTGGTTTGTGCTTGGCTCGTTCCCGCTCTGCCCGGGGCACCTGCGGGCTAAGCTGCGGGTCGCCCAAGGCCGCGGGGGCGGCGCTGAGCCCAGCTCTCGGTCCTGCCTCCTCGGGTGGTGGCCGTCCACCCCGGCAGAGCCGGCGCAGGGCACCGAGGCCCCGGAGCGCMGTGATAGAGCGGAAGCAGATGGTGAGGTGCAGAAAACTTCAGGGGAGGATTAACATTTTCCAGTTACTGTCTTTCTGATTTCACTGTTGTTGTCTGATGAATTGTGTCAGATTTGATCCTTCAGATTGAAAAGCTGTTTTTCAGCACGCTCCCAAATGAATAAAGTAAATGGCTGTTGCCAATGTACTCTCTCAGAAGCTTAATTTTTAAAATGCATATTAAGGAAGAGGTCTCATTTTGTCATATCGGTTGTATTATTTTTGTCTTTAACAGAGGATTTTTTTTTCCCCTGTCATACCGTGTCTTGATGGCTGGGCTTTCAGTAGGGTACTGTGTTTTGATCCTAACAGTGTGTACCCGTGGACTTGAAATTTATTCTTCGTCAAAGCAAGAAGTAATATTGTTCTCACCTCAGCTTATTTGCAGTCTCTGAGCAACGCTGGGGTTGCTGTCGCCCCTTTGCAAAAGTGAGGCTATGGGAGGAGTGACATGCAGGCCCTGAACCCTTAGGACTGGAATGGATGGCAATTTGTTTTTTCAATTTTGCCATCAAATTGAAAATATTTCAGATTCATGTTGACCTCAAGTAAATATTTTTTTCAGAATATTCATTAATAAAAACATCAAACACAATCACTTGTATCAAAGGAAACATTGCATCCAGGGTCAGCAAGGACCCCTCAGTTCAACTTTTTGCTCTTGACTCCCAAATGCTTGTTCTTCGGGCAGCAGAGCACAACATCACGGCTTGAAGAATAAAACAGTGCATCCCCGGGATCGGGGCTCTCGCTCTGAATGCTGTGCTGCATCCATATCTTTAGCAGTTTCAAGAAACTGCGTCAGAGCAGAGCCATCTAAAATTAAGTCACAGGGAGCAGTAAGAGGTGTTGTCCAGGACGCGCTGCGCAGTGTTGAAGCCGTTCCATTTTGTGTAAATTACAGCACAGATTGGGGTGTCTTAACTGTGAGAATGCAACAGGCTACTCCCGAATCACCGCTGCGTCTTCTGTTGTCGCGGTCTTTTGCTCTAATTATTTTCTAATAAAATACTAATTGGGCCACAGAGGAAGTGGAGGACATTTCTCCCCACCGGCTAATGGCTTGGCCAAGGGTTTGGATGTGAGGGGTTCCTTCTGGGTCGCAGGGGGATTTTAACCCTGCGTTGCCACTTCTCGAGTGCCCCACGCGGTTGGCAGCACTGGCCCATCGCTCTCGCTGCTTTTCAGTTATTCCTGGAAGCAAAACTGTTTTGATTGACAAGCAAACATTTGCCAAATTAGATTATATTTGTGAAATAGATGGAAACAACRTTTTTAATTTTAAAAGTATGTTTGCCTAATAATAATAAAATTTGCCCAGCCATGACTTTCAAATTAGTCTGCTCCAGGAAGGACACTTACTTTGCCAGTTCTGACAAAGTGAAGTGGCCTCGCACAATAACTCTTGTTGAAGATCATGCAGACACTTGCTGCAAATTTTGGCCTAGCATTGAAAGGTAACTGTGCTTTCTGGGCTACGTGGCCAAAAGATTAGTAGCTGCAGTGCTCAAGATATGAGTAGCTGTGATGGTGCTGCACAGTTTTTCCCAAGGTCGTGTGAAGCTTTCTGCAAAATGATCAGCTTTCCATTGGTAGGAGTTTTCAGTCTTGATTGACTGAAACTCAAATTCAGTTGGTGAATTTTATATAGATAAATGTTTTGGTATCCTATTAGCAACTCCCAGACCCTTCAGACCAGTGTTACTGTTTTCTGATGATTATTGTTAATTTGCATTATTAAAATTCAAAACAAATGAGAAGCATCAGGGCTCTGGGTCCYGTGTGATCTGGAAGTGCAAAATCTTGGCCTTGCTGATCCGTCTCCTTTGTGTCATTCTCACAAAGCGGTAAAGCAATCAAGGCTGAGTCTCTTCATCTTCCAGCCGTGATTCCAGCTACAGATGCAATAATCACCAAGGAAGATTATTGAGCGCACAAACATTATCTACATCCATCTTATCAATAAATGTGTCATCAGCCAATTTGATGCAATTACCGAAAGGTGCCCTTTCCTTCCTTAATAGTGAAGCGCTACGCTACCAGTAGATCACTTGGTATGCAGCTTGAACAATAGTGCTATAAAATCCCTCTGAAGAAAAGAAAATCAAAACTTACTCTCAGTTAGATGATGTTCTCTAGATATTCAATAAAATGAAGGCTTAGAGTTTAACCTAAAAAAACCCAACCAATATAAAATATTTCATAACTGCTGCAGAATCAGGACTTAAATCCTGGATATAATTAAGCCCTTTATCTAGCTATGGCTGAACAATATTGTTCCCACTGTAAATTAGACATTGCAAGAAATAATAATAGTTGTTTGTTTCTTGCTGTAAAATAAACATTAGTTCTGTCATGGTTATACTCTATGGAAGAGTAAGTGGAAACAGACCTACTCTGTATCATTCATGTCTAATGCTTGCACCATGTTCCATCATGTTTTTTCTTTTCTCTCGATTAAGTGCCGTGTGTTGATATATGCCTTTATGGAAGTCTCGGTTTTAAATGAATTTCAACTTCTTTAATCGAGTTGCAAAGAGTAGGTAAATCTAAACTCTCGCTGTAATGGTGGTGTTCATAATGGCAGCTTTTTGAGTGGTTTGTTGCATTTATTTTTGGCTTATTTACTCTACCTTAGAAACTCATAAACATTTTAAATGTAYGTGTAAACATAATGGATTTCTCTAAAACCTGTGGCAGATTTTAAAAACCTGTAACTTCCTGTGTTTCTCTGATCTTCTTCCTGTAGGGTGTTTGAGCAACCTGCTTTAGTGGCCCCTTAAACGCTGTGCTAAGGTGATTTAAGATGCTTTATAAAGAGTACCTGTTTAACACTGCTCACGTGAGAAGGGCTTGAGAAGGTTGGGAGGTTTCCAGCAGTGCAGCGTGTTTGACCCAACTGGCAGYGTATTACTTTTGGGAGCCTGAAAAGCCACGAGGTTCACCAGGTTTGAGGGGAAAAGAGGATGGGGAATTTGTATTTATATTCGTGAGAGAGCGGCCAGGTTGCTGCAGCGCTGCGCGGCCTGGGAGCGGGCGGCGGCGGCGGAGGCTCCCGCCGCGGAGGCTCCCGCCGCGGAGGCTGCGTGGGGCGAGGGAGCCTGGCCGCAGCGCGCGGGGAGGCCTCCGCGGGCGACGAGAGATCGGGATAACCGCGCTTCAGCAAGCATTACAGTATAGCGGCGCTCGGAGTAAAATGAGTATCTTAAAACTTGATTTCTGCCTTTATTACCTAGAGTTCAAACCCTTGATCCTCTCACCTGCTTTGAGGACAGAACGCAAGAAAAAAAATAGCTTCTTGTGCTTGCTTTCCACGAAGGGAGTTTTGGGTTGTGTGAGGCCGTTTTCGGAGCTCTGTCAAGCGTTTCTGCGCCCTGGCRGTCTGAGCGCTGGGAGCGCCCCGCAGGGCTGTGGCCCGACGTGCGTGCCTTTGAGTACCTCTCTGAAGAAGCTCTAATGAGCCACCCCAGCCCCCAGAATCGTTTTTCTAAACTGAAATTCAAAACTAGTGCTGTGCTGTGCTATCGCAGCGCTATCAGCACCATGTGAAAAAGTAGTATAAATATAAATTAGAGCAGCAACAGATTTTCTGCACAAAGACAGGAATTACTACTACTTTTTGTTTTTGATTTAAGTGTAGCTGCTGACTGAACTGCAGCAGCTCTGGGGATTATTGTGCAGGAATGTCAGGAAGGGTAGAGTAGGTATCGAGCTGCTATCAACTAAATCTTGCAAAGTTGATGGCAGTAGGAAGAACAGAACTCTTGTCACAAATTGCAAGATATTGAAAAGAGAAATTAAATTTATATGTAGGAGATGTATAGGATTTATATAAGGGATTTTTTTAAGCATCAATAAGAATCTTTAATGTAAGTTTTCTGAGCCAGTATTTCTGTAATTCACAATTGTAAAAGTGAAATAACACCAATTATGTACAGGATCGATGATTTAATGGACTTCTTAACACTCAGAAAGTAACATTTTGAGTTTTGTGTATTTTTCTACTTGCCTATTTTAACATTCTCATTTTCCTTTTCCTTTTACCAGGTGCAYCTAACTTCACTGATTATGAATAACAATGTTTCAGTATTGTCTTTTGTTTTCCTTTACCGTGATATGCTGGTTTATACTTGTATATTGTCATTTTTACAAGATAGTCAAAGCAGCTGACAGTATCAGTGGGTTTTAGGTGGATATATGAACTCTCCCATACACTATTCTTACTCCTTTGCAGGTCAAAGGCAAAATTGGGACTAGACCTCAGGAATTTGGACTCCCCTGTTTCTGTGTGTCTGGCATACATAAAAATACTCTGTTTTCAAGCTTAGATGCCAGGCATGATAGAAACCTCAGGGTGAAGCCTTGCTTTCAGTAGGCTTTTTTTTTTTTTTTTTTTTTAATTGCTCTGACACTAAAGGGCACAAAGGGCACAAAACAGATCCACGAGAAAAAAGCCTGATAGGACCCTCTTAAAGCAGACTGGTGTAAAGAAATGAAAATATGGAACATCTAACCTGCAGAAAACGTGAGGGCAAGAAATAAGGTTTAGCTTTGGTGGTTCGTTGTGGGAAAATCTTTGAAACTATTATTGCTGTTTATGGCTGCACTGAAAAATGAAAGAGAGTGGTGAAAATACATAAGTCAGCAGTGAAGCGAAGGTAAAGCCGTGGATGCTGTTCACCTGCAGGGCAGTAACCTGCCCTGTACGCAGAAGAMGTTAGTGTGCCTTGATGCAAACGAATTTCTCTCTCTGCGTTCAGTAAGTGACGCTGTAGGTCTCGGACAGACAGCGAACGAGAGCGACGGCAGAGCGGCGGGACGGGGCCCGGGCTCTGCGTGCCCTCCTGGGTCCTGGGGTCCTGGGCCCGGGTGCTGGCCCCAAGGCAGGCGCCCTGGAAGCAGGGCAGACCTGCGCCCCGGGCCGGCCCCACGGCATGCCCGGCGGAGGGTGAGGCAGCGAGGTAGGAGCAACTTAAAGGGTTTATTTAAGGAGAGCCAAGCCCRTGTGTGCCCAGAGGAATGAATTTTCATCGTTAAGGAGGCTGACACCTTCAGGGATGGGCACACACACACACAGGAAGGAAGGAAGGGGAAAAATGAGGCAAGAGAAAGAAAAGGAAGGGAGGAGAAACAGAAGAAGAACAAAGCAATCCTCAGGAGTTACCTGCTGGCTGCAAGCGGGCAGGTGATGGGGGGTACTGGAGACCCTAGAGAAAGCAGGCCAGCTCTGGCTGCGAGCAACAGTCTTGCCTAGTCTCATGAGGAATTTTTAATATGGAAAGAATCTCTTGATAGCTTTCCTGGTCTCTGGAAGTAGTGGAGATGCATGAAATGTGGCTTGTTTCGTAAGGCCACAGGGAGCCCTYGCGCAATCTACATCTGCCATCAGCAGAGCACTTAGCCTTGTCTAAAGGAAGAGAAAACTAAGGTCAGGATAAAAGTAGATCCTGCTGCATCTTTGGAGAGACCGTGTGTGTGGTATCGTGTATTTTATTCCATTCTTTGATGCATCTGTGAATCCCAGAAGTCAGCCTGTTCCTTTCATAGTAACCCTCATGCCGTAGTCCTCTGTTTTCTCCGATTTTAGCAGAATGAGGCAAAGAGCAGAGAAAAGCCTTCAGAGCATGGAGCCTTAATTATTAATAAATACTCCAGATTTGGAGTAGTTCTACAAGGGTGTAAAAGTGCCCTCATAGTATGTATTTCTTATAAAGATGCTAGCCTTAGTTAATATTAGAAAGTCTGATGAACTAAAATAGATGTTCTCTCTGCTAAAGTCAGATGACCCTCGGTTGAATCAGAGGTTTTGGAGCTTTCCAGTGCCACCTCAGTGCAGAGGCTCTGACTTGTAACACAGATGAGAAGTGCTGACCTGGAAAGCACCAGACTTTGTAGGCATGSCTTCCCCCCGTCCCCATCAACACACACTTCAGCGTGCTTTGCGCTTTCATTTAAAATGTGTGAGGGCTAGCTAATGATTTGGACCGCAGAGTCGAGGAATCCTGTTAGGTGTTTGTGAGGACCCCTTGTGCTCCTTTGCCCCGTGCCTTGTACAGGGGCTGCGTACGGGTTTCTCCTTCGTCCCCCGGCAGCACGCACGGCCTGGTTAGGTATAGTCTGCACCTTTGCCACCGCTCTCACGCACCTAAGCAGTTTTTTCGGAGATGTGCAAGGAGGAAACAATAGGAGAACTGTGATTCAGAGAAATGTCTGTCAGTTGAAACACCTCCAGACCCAATTATGCCATATTTGGAACATCCATTTCTCCAAGCTGTCAGAAACTAGCTTTAAATGAATACGGCCTGATTTTCAGAGCGCGTAGTGACTATTTCGCCTATTAACTACCAGAGGAATTGAATGTTCAGCACCTCTTAGAATCAGTCTGGGTTTTCTGCCTTGTTTGTGCTGATACATGCCTGAAGAGTGGTACAAGAAATATAGATTTGTAAGCCAAGTTTACGTGACGTTGTGGTGAAAATTCTCCCTTCTTTCCCTTTTGTCATTATTATTATTAGGCAGCCTGTAAAAGTTAGAAAGAAAACAAAGGTGTTGCACATCTCCACCAGACTTCTAAGGGAAAAAAAGTCACTGCCATTTGSAAGGAGAAATGAAAGGAAAAATAACTACCAAATTTTTCCTGGCTCTCTCAAAGCACATTTCCACTACTCATGCAAAGCTGACTCAGTCCTTAAACTTAAGTGGAAAGCCTTAATGGAAAAGATATGCAAAATACCGAAACATCAGCATACTCTGGGAATATCTGYGTAGCAATTTGGGGAAATATAGTGGAGAGGGGCATATAAACGGAGCTTTAACTAGGGGTGACTGACAGATATATAATGCCTAATCCTATATGCACAATGCAGTTGGCACCTTGCAGAGTCTGGATTGCACAGATGCTCCTCAACGTTGCATTAGAAAGAGCTGTRCTCATGCAGTGTATATTTTTCTGTGTATTTCAGTTTTACGTATTGTGCTTTTAGCATGTGATGAACAGAACAATTAAGAAAGAATAACTCCCCAAATTGCAACTATTTCAAGATAAATATTTGCAGTGATGCTAAATTTTTAAAAGATAGTTTTCACAACATGTAATCATGCTTTTTGACAGCAGACTGCTAATTTTTCAAGCACAAATAGCTAAAGCTAAAGTGTGCTTGTGTGCATAAAGTCCTTATTTCTTTTGGCATTCCATAACATTTTTTATATGCAAATTTATAAGCTAAAATCAGGATGTAACTTGCCTTGCACTCTGAAGCATCTGGTGTGGATACTAGAAGATAAAAAGGAACTGTGCAGAGCAGTAGTTCTAGTGCTCTCTTGTTGATATGTTCGTACCGACTGCGCGGGTTCTAAACTGTTTTTGTGCTGTATGTTCTTTCCTAAATCTGGGACTGTGCTCATCCTTAAAGAATACTTTAGCGTGTGCAAACTGCAAAAGCATATAAACAGCAAAATTATAGTAGACTGCAATAGCGTAAAGCACAGAGAACTGAGTTAATCTCATTTTYCCCTAATATACAGGCATCTGTAGTTTCTCTTCCACTTGTTGATGTTGGATGCACCTGTTTGTTGCTATGTTTCATGATAGTAGCTTTAATTGAAGTTGTATTATGAATTTGCTAATAGCACTCATTGTAATTACTGTGTAATACTTAATTGGAATTCATGTAATTATTATTTTAAACTACCTTACACGTTCTGATTCGAATTTTTAATTTGGCAAACACATAATCAGATCCAATCTCTGATTCCCTTTTGGATCACTGAGGATGGCGCGTACATTTTAATGCTTCAGGTTTTTTATGCAGCAGAATATCTGTGATCTAGACTCCCGATACTGCTACTTGTATGTGTAAAGTTACTTTCAATCCAAAGTAATGTATTTTAAGGTCTACTTTCTGTACTTGGTGACACAGTAAAACATTTAAGATTTGAAATTCTTTGCTAAATTAGCATATGTTGAATACTTTGTCTTAAAGAGTACAGTTACGAATTTTTTAGCCTCTTTCATGCACTCCTCAATGAAAATAGATCTCTAGTTTTACATACACAATATTTTTATTATTTATTTATTCTTATATGTATCTTAAGACTATCTGTAATATTCATATCTGTAAGATAGTCTTAATACAGCCAAGTTTATATTCCCTCAATGCAAAAATTCAGACAGAATTGTGCATTTACCTTTGGAGGTCTTGAGTGCTTAGCTCTCATTAAGTTTGTTTTCTTTATTTCTGTCTAGTCTCTCTCTTGAATAGACCATGAGTGAGCCAAGCTGACCTGTAGGTAGGTCTTTAATACCTATCAGAAAGCAGAGTATGAGTCTTGCTGGTCCCCTGCTCTTGATGTGTAGGAAATATATTTAATTCTTGTAGAGGGCCACTATTGAGTCTGGTAGCATGGGATGTAGTTTCCTTACAGCTRTGTGTGAATTCAGTTTCTTAATCTTAATTAAAGGAAAATATACCCTCTGTTATGCCCTTCTGGTATCTCGGAGCAGCAAGTAGCCTGTTAACATCATCCTCTAGCTGTGCTTCTGCTATGTTTTAATGCCACCAAAAGGAAACCGCRCTGTGAGGAAATACTGACATGGTATCTGCAGCAAGGATCTTTTTTTCGGTATTTGGAAACGTAAGTGAGGACCCGCAGGTTGGCAGCTGCCAGCGGCGGGGTGACCTGCCCGACCGGGCCTTCGCGCCTCCCGCCGCACGTGTGCCCGGCTGCTCCCGCGCCTGGGCGGAGGTACCTTACAGCTTGGGCTTCACCTACGATTTCAAGGTCGCTATTGACGTTTTCAAGCCAGAGCCACACAGCTAAACGTGAAGCGTTTCGTGCCCGCGTCCCTGTTGTGCTGGGGGCTGTTGCGCGCCCCGTCCTGCATTGGGCCTCGTGGATCCTTGCRCTTTTTCTTCGTTTTTGGTTCTGCTGCTGCTTCCCATGCATTTTCTCATGAGAACCAAGTCTTTTCGCTTCTGCCAGCTTTGACGAACAATCTGTAACTCAGTGCCGAAATTCGCCTTTTTCTTGATTCAAAATTACTGATCAGTCAAGAATGACGGTAAAAGAGCTCATCTGCCCTGCCAGCCTCAGGCTGCCCTCGAGGGGCTGGCAGAAGTGCTAGTGCTGCAAAGGGCTTTAGATACCTACAGCACTAGCGAGAGACCGAGTGGGATTCTGAAACTCCTACTGTATGCCAAACACCTTTTAAAAAATAGCAAGTCCAGAGCGCTCTGTTGATTTTCTATCACGGCATACATTGAAAAATAATACTCTTTTTGTTCTGCACAGATGGCAGAATTTTGGCAAATGAACTACAGCATTATAAAAGATAAGTTCACAGACTGGTATTTGTTCTTAGTGTTAAGAGCCAGGATGAAACAGGATGAAAATACTTAGTTCAAAAATTATTGCTGCATCTGTTTTTATTATTGCTTATTATTACTACATTACTACTTTAATAGATAAGCTATATAATTCTATAGTGWTTTAAAGATTATTATTATTGTATTACTATTGTTACAACATGTTGCCTTCCTTCAGCATGTTCCTCATATGTTTTTATGAAAATGAGGGTAATAGTGACCTTTTCTTAAGAATGTCTCATGAAATTACGGTTACACTTTTAAATGTAATGAACTCTTAAGGCCAGATTTTCAAGCGGTATTTCTACCAATATAATTTAACTGACATCAGGGGACTTATGCCAGATTACACCTACATAAGATCTGGATATGAAACTTAAAACAATTATTTGTTTTGTAATTTTTGATGTCTATGTTCAGAGAGACAGGAAGAAAGTCATGGCTACAGAAGTAAAACAGATGCCAAAGTCCCATTGACTTTCACAGGCTCCTAAGTCATGAATAGTTATGGAAATTTTGCTCCTAGATCTGTAGATAGAAATATGTTAGGAGAAGTTAATGGCTTTGAAAATAAAAGACTGAAATATATAGAAACTTMATTGAAAATGCTGACTTCATAAGTCAACATTTAAATGGGAGTCTGTCTTCCTCCTAGATAGCTTTTCTAGTTCTTTCTTATCATAATAGTCTTTAATTAAAATAGTTCAGTTCAAAGGAGTTGGGTCATAAAACTGCCATGTTTTGTTGTGCTAAAGGGAATTTCTGCACTCAGCCAGACTTCATCGGCTCTCATAACTTAGCAGTTGAGTCAATAATCTTCTTTTCACTATAGCAAACCACACATTGGGAATGCCGTAAGCAATTATTTGATCTTTGTAACTCAGGGTTAGTTCAGGACCACAGCAGTCTAATTAAAAAGCACTTCAGTATGTCATTGATTTCTTGATATGACAACAAAGTCCTACTTCTCTCTGCATTACTTTGAAGCAAATAGTGCTTATAGCTAAGCAGAGAGAAGAAAGTGTGTACATGTGCAGTTTGTAGAGGCAGAGGGGCAAGGGAAGAGTCAAGAAAGATCAGAAAACTGAAAGAAGGAATTTCTGAAATTTATCTCTGGGGAAAACCAGGTCAATGATATTGATTTAAAATAGTTGTTCAATGAGCAGACTATGTT
The DNA here is from genome assembly GCF_003343005.1 of Rhea americana. Classification (NCBI taxonomy): domain Eukaryota; kingdom Metazoa; phylum Chordata; class Aves; order Rheiformes; family Rheidae; genus Rhea; species Rhea americana. Next base: position 870,413 of record NW_028186326.1, read on the forward strand.
GTTTTCTCAAGATAAAGCTTTCAGAAAGTGCTACGTTGCTYGCGTGGGGCGTTGGACTTCGGTGATCTATTTGCTTGTCAAAGTGTCAGCGTTGCCAGCTCATTGCGYTGCCTTATGACCGACCGCCTCTTAGCCCTGCTCGCGGTAGATTCGAGTCTCCCTCATTTTCACYTTGCAATCCTATTTCTAGTTTGAATTTCTAGTTTTTGTTGAAGCCGTAAGTCCAAATAGTAGCATAAAAAAAGCTCATAACCTCGTTCATAAAAGTCATGACCGTTAATTTGGAAGTTGTAGCTTCCGAATAGCTGTAGTTAACAGTCTTTTCAAGAAGTCTATTCAGTTTTTGACTAAAAATTCATGTAGTAATGCTGATTTGAAAATCAAAAAGATTCGTGTGCACAGAGTTTAAAAATGGACTCTTTTTTTTTCCTGGAAAACTAGGAGGAAAAAAAGAAATCCCCCAAATTTAGTCTTTTTCTTTTCAGTGATGACATGCTGTTGTCATGCTCCTTGCTCTARTTCTGTTCTGTAGTTTTGATCTTTCTTGTATTAATGTCAATGAAGACAGTTATGTTATGGAGCCTGGTGTCATGAGATGATGGTGTCTATTTGCATAACTTTCAGTAAAGAATAAGATGCAAGAAAATTGAATGGTAACAACAGTGTCAGGCTAGCCAGATGAAATATTTTGCTTTYTAAACATTTGAATTTCTGTAATTTTTTTTTCCATTTGACATTTCTGCTCTCTTGAAAATGATCATTCATGCTTCACTAAAAACAATTTCATTAGCAAAAACAACTGGCAGTCACTACCCTGCTACCATTTTCATGAGGAATAAGACAGCAGAGCCTACCTAGACTTCTGCTAAGCAGCTGTGAGCAGCTCCTTGTCATCAGGAGACCCAGCTGGAGCAGACCAGAACTTTCCTCCTCCTGCAGAGTTCAGTTTGTGCTTGCTCCATGAGAAGCTAAAGTAGGTATCTTTTCTAGCACAGAATAATGTTTGATCTTGGAGAATTTTGGAAAGTTGAGCTTCAAAGGAAAATGTGTAGGACTGTAAATTARGAGCTTGAGTCCCCTTGTCTTCTCGAGATTCCTCTTGTGATATTTAGCATTCAGCTTACACCCAGAATAGCTCCACTGCTGTCAAAGGAACTGCATGTATCAAAGTCTGGGTGATGTGCCAGTAAATCCAATAGTTTGGCCAATATTTTTGCATCTTTTCCCACACATCAGGAATTGCCTTGACATGTTCAAACAAATGCCACCAAGCTTGTTTTCACATGCTTCTGCAGTGTGCAAATTCATAGTATACTTCTGCTTCATGCCTCTTTTGTGGTAGTATATTGAATTCATCATCACATCTACAGTGTCAGCAGATTATCCAACTCCTATAAACTCAGTTCTGATGGAGAAACTTCTTTTTCTTAGTGAATTCAGGACCTCTCAATAATGCAAACGTTACCTCCCGTGCTGATTTCTTTCTTTTTTTTTTCTTTCTTTTAAGTATGCTTGCAGGGGTGGGCTGCGCACAGGAATTAACTGAGAGTCATTAATGATGCCAAGTGCTTCAGAACTGGCTGTCCTCAGAGACAAAGTGACCTTCTGGTAGTCTTCCTATTTGCCGAGACTCGCTTCCTACTGCAAGAAAGGGAAGCATGGTGGAGATTACATAGAGTTGTTTCCCAAGTTTCCAGAGACCTGATTTGGGGCTGGGTTCGGGACTAAGGTCGTGCGAGAGATGTGTCTCTTCCCACTGCCCTGGTGGCAGAGCTCCTGAAGCTCTGGCCTTCTCCACGTCCTTTCCTAGTGAGCTCTCTCTCAAACAAACAACCAACAACAACAACAAAATCATTATTTTGTTGCTAAATCCATAGTGTTGTACGTTATAGTGACTCTTTGGGCAGAGTTCTGTGTAACACACTGCCTAGGGAATATATATAATTCARTATTTTTTAACTGAGATAAAATTTTAGGAGAAATATTATGTACTGTATTCAATTTTGAAATGTGGCAGGCGCTGTAAAATGTTTTTTTTTCAGCTGACACAAAAACATGAAAGAGTATATAGCCTGTTGCATTTAAAATACCTTGCCTGTTCTTGATGGGACTGAAAACTGTAAATGCATTTAGAGGGATTTTTGGTTATTACTTTTCCCCGTATTTGATAACCCGTTGATAGCCTTGGTCATTTTTTCAGCTTCAAGGAGTAAACGGTCAAGAGTCTCAAAAGCTGCTAGTGTTGTTAGACATTATTACCTTATATAAAATATACTTCATGTGAATAAAAGGATGATTATCATTGAAATTGTAATTTAATATATATTCAGAAGTTAAGGGAATATCTCTTTTTCTCAGATTATTCAAGTTGCTTTGAATCACTGTGATAACTCTATAAATGCACTTTAGCTTTTTAATGTACATTTAGTTGAATAGGTTTCAAAAATGAAACCTATTCATACCTATACATGTACCAGAAGCAATTTGAAATTTACTTCTTGCAACAAAATTAAGAAGTGCTGGAATTTGTTGTTTGTGAGCATTGAAATCTAGGCAGTTTTTCTCTTAAAACAGCAGGAAACARAACAAGTTCCTCAGAAAATGTACATTTTTAACCCAGGAAGTGTACACTTTTATATATGTGAATATTTGTAAAATTTGCAGGCTTGAAATCTCTTTGGCAGGTTTTATTGGCTCACAAAAAGCTTTCCACAAATTGTAAAATGTTTATGATTGATTTTTCTCTACCTGTTTTATAAAGGGGTGTGTGGAGGTACAGTAACATTAATATATTTATCAAAATTCATATGTGAATCTAGGCTAATGTAGAACCAATGTATCTCTTTTCAAAAAAAAAATTCTTGGCTCAATAAAAAAAAAAAAAAGCACTTTGTTATGTTATAATACTCCTTTTAGTTCATTCATCTTCCATCTCCATAGGCTTTTATATGTGCGTAAGCATAACTGTCTGCACTCAGATAAATCTCCCGGGGTTTTCTTTAGTTGTAGGAACTGCCCCCCTCCACCCTGTCACGTCTGGATGACGGCACTAGTTTCAGCAGCGTTGCAGTGTTTTAACAAACTGTTGATAGCTTGTCTTCCTGCTTGCATGCTGCCATCGTTATTACGTCCCTCAGCGAGCTGTGTTTCTAGGGCAGCGGCCTTTCCCTTTTCATGCATTTCCCTCTTAGGATGTTCCGGTGACTTGCTCTTGCTGCTTCTCTCTTTGCACTTGGTGATGTTGCCCCCCGAAATAGGCTCCTGAGTGCCGCCGCGGGGCGAGGGCGCCGGCGCCGCGGTTGGGTGCGCTTCTCCTCCCGCGGAAACGTTTGGCATATTCGGTTTGAGCAGAACGCCTGGACGGCGTTTTCCGAATTAACTAGTGCCGTRAGCTGCTGAAGGTTTTTTATGCCCGATTTGAGACATTTCTTGCTTTTTTCAGTGAATGCTCAGCRCTGTCTGAAGCTTTGGTTCCCTGGCCGGTGGTCGCCTGTAAGCAGCAAAGCCTGGGGATCGCTGGCCGCTTCTCGTGGTCCCGGACCCTGCCCCTCGACTTCCCCTTCCAAACGTAAATAAGGAGGTTCTAGCTCTACCTAAAAAGTCACAGATATGGTACTTATTTAGTTAATGCTAATTCAGTACATGTGAAGTCAGCAAAGTGACGTGATTGCTTGATTCGTTAGAAATTAATGTATTTCTTGGAAGACTTTACAGAGATTTGGCGGAAGCTGCCGCTGGGCTCCCTGGGCGCTGCTTGGCTTAGACCCCTCCCCTGCGCTTTGCAAGCAACCCCCGGGGAAGAAAAGTAATTAAAACAGCTGGATTTGGATGTTGTTCCAGGGTCTTACGTKGTATCACAGCATTCTAGATAAACATAATTCTTGACATGATTTTTTTTAAAAGACTTAAATACTCCGTGGATGCTTAGAATGAAAAACCCTGCCTTGGTAGTGACTCACTTCGGGCAGATTCTTATTCCAGTTTTTGCAAACTTGCCGGTACAAACCATCGCGAGGCTGAAAGAGGATGTGCAGAGCTGGGCTGCACCATAGTCATGTGTGTCTGGTCGCTCAGCCTGCTTATAACTTTGACCAAAAAAGTGTATTTTAAAAATATCGTGAAATATTTTTTTTATTATTTGAATAAGCTTTTATGTGATAAGTGATAGTGGTCTCAAAACATAGTCGTCTTGGTACATAATTGATTTTCTAAAACTAACAGTGACACATGCTTCTGACTTTTTTCATGTAAATAATACCTACTTTGAAATGTAATCCGAAGTCAAATATTTTTAGGGGGTTTAGGAAAAAGAATGAAAATCATAAATGCAGATGGTTCATTTGAGTATATAAGAATATTAATAGTGTATATGAAGGTCAAAWTAGTTGTTCTTATATATACAAAACTCTCTTCCTTGTGAAAAGTTACCATCGTGGACATGTCTTCATTCRCTTTAAAGAGGCCTGGCTGCGTTCTGAGAACCTGATAAGACTGAAATGCCGGGTAGCTATTTTGGTGGCTGTCTGCGCAGGTTAAATTTCATTTTCCAGAAGTTATTTRCTCTTCTCAGGTGCAGCAGGAATGATGCAAAAACAGAGTGAAAAACAGCCTCTGATCCAAACAAGAGACAGTCATAAAGAGAGGAAAGACAAAAGATTGTTCCGTATGTTGGAAGACTTGATAAGGATCTGGCACATAGATATTTGAGTACTACCAGCGAGTAGCTTCTTTCTTAATTAAACTCTGACTTTATTCAACTTGCATTGCATTTTATCCTCTTCGGGTGGTAGAAACAAAATCTGCAACATCCCCTTTTGGAAGCATCCAGAACATCCTCTCTTACTCCACGTAATGTTTGTAGAGTGGTGTAAGCATGTGTTAGTATAAAACTGAGAGCATTGCTATGCTTGGACTAATTAAAGGTAAACTTAATTTTTGAAGGAGTTGCGCAAGCTTGAATTTGCTTGTGACTAACAGTCTACCTCCGATTTCATGCAGGAAGCCCTCCTTGGGAGTACAGCCTGCCTTTTGGCTGCTTATACGTACCAGTTTCTGAAGCTACCGCTTTTTTTTTTTTTTTTTTTTTTTTTTAAGGAAAAAAAAGTGAGGTACCTGTGATGAATTTGATATAATGGATTGTCCAAAAAACTAGGAAGACAAACGTGATAGTGAAGGAGTCTAAATATACATGGAGTAATCCATAATAACTGTGGTTCAGAAAGCGGAAAGGGCCGTATGCCGTGTGCTGATAGAGTCGTTCCTTTCCGCAGAAGTGCGGTGGAAAGCAGCCGTTTCCGAGGTGCCTWATCAAAGAGGTTCCTCGCCCGCCTCAGCAACGTGCACACGATTCGTTCATTCACTCCTTGGAGAGCTTCATCCTTCTAGTTCAGCACTGATTCTTTGTTTCCTCCTTTACCCCCGCAACTGTCTGGGAGGATTTTACGCGTCACTTGTCTTGCACAACAACTCCTAAGACGGTGAGTTCTCCTCCTTGGCTTTGCTGGCCATGAGGCAGCCCTGCTGCCGGAGGCTGGGTACGCAGATATTTATATTTAAGCAGTAGGCACTGGAAACGTTCATGGAGCTTACCAGTGAAAACGGTTGACTTCGCAAAATCAAAAAAAAAGTCACATGCAAATAGTAAATTAAGAGGCATTAATCAAAACTGTAAAATAGCGTATTTCATCCATCCAGGAACACACTCACCACCTTCCCCGAGCCCTTGTCACGTGAAGGGTTATTACAGCGTATCTGGAAGTCATCTGGCAGGCTATTTCAGGAGCACATTGTGGACAGTGTGTAACGTGCTGAATAATGTATCTGTACGTGGGAGCGGGGAGAGGGGCTGCGAGGAAGCACTGCACCGATCCGGGTGAAACCACCTATTTTACATACGTAGGCAACCGGCCAGTTTTATAATTAAAATTTGAGCAATTGATAGGATTCAGTTAAGTTTACTTCCTTTTCCTGAAACGTAACGGAAAGTCCTTGCATTGTTTGTTTTTAAGTGGCAAAAATAATGTGTTTTGAGAATCTTTACTGCCAGTATTGATCTTCAAATCTCACTCAACAACATTGTGCGCTGTGCAAGACCTTTAGCTTTGGCTTGAATCATACTTGTCTTATTTACAGGAGTACTGGTATTTTAGTGATACTTTGTATTTATGGCTTGACATTTGATGAACAATAATCTTTTTTTTCATTTCTTAATACATTATGAAGTGAAAATCTACCAAATGTATGAGCAGTACTACACATAATTATATCATATAATCCAAATACATTTTTCAAACTGTTTGCATGAATTTAACTTAACTGCACAGGCCAGAAGGACACTCATTGCTTGCTGTGTATAATAAATAAAATTCTAACTCTCTATTCCTCAGTCTGCATCAGCGCCTGAGTGAGTTTGCTGTGAGGTTGCCTATTTTCTCCAGATCATATGTAACAGGAAAAAGAAAATGATTAGATATTATGCTAAGAACAAAAGCGGATGGTCTGAGGCACCTTTTTCACCTAGGCTGGAGCTGAACGTGTAATTCGTTAACCGATGGCCCTTCCCAGCGTTAGAGCTCGACGCCTTCGTGCTATCTCCTGGCTATGTGCTATGATAAAAGCTGAAGGATGCTGCCTAGATGTGCTGGTGGTGGCTTCATTTCTGCATGCAGAAAGACACAGATAGACCTGTAGTGGTATCAATCACAGAATAAAAATGCAACAAAACCACATACTCTGCAATCGTGTTTAAGAATGATGATGTTAGTTATGTCCCAGAATGAAAAGCTCCTTTTTGCAGTAGCATCTTGTGAATTCCTTTATGGCTGTAGCTGGGTCAAAATGCATGATATTGGTGATATTCTTTTCAGATGTGAAGGACCAAAGATTTGGATGAAGTTACACGTATATAGGTCAGTGCATTGTCCTGAGGTAATAACATTTCAAAATACTTTCATTCTGATAGTTTTCAGAATAACAATTTGAAGTGAATTATTGKGCTTGGATAAATTTCTGCGTGAGAGAGACGTCCCTGGCACAAGAGAGATCGTTGTTGCAGGCACTGGCGTCGACGGCGCTCCAAGCCAGCAAACAGGAAGGTTGATGTAAAGTCTCCAATGCAATTATAGGCATGAAGAAGTCTTCTGTCAAACAGGATTGAATGCATGGCCTATAGCACCTCAAATTTGAATAATACAGCAATGGTAAAAAATTGAAAAGAATGTTGGCAGTGAGGCAAGAGAAAAATTTAATTCTCTGATCCTTATCCTGTGCCTATTCACTGGATTAATACAAAATGTTTCTGTGCAATGAATGTTTAATAATGTTTAAAAATTTAATTTTCATAATATTTTACACATAACTAAAAAACCAGCACTGTTGTTAACTCAAGATGTGTGAGATTTGTGAACTCTCGGTTAGAGTTATCTCCTCCAAGGCTGTCACTCTTCCTAAGCTCCAAAGGGCATCGATGACTTCTAACCAGTCAATATATGCGAAAGAATACCCCACCCGTTCACAACAGCAAGCTGGTTCCTGGAGCACTTCGATCAATGAACTCAATAGACTGGTGACRAAGTGTTATCCAGAAGACAAACAGAAAAAATAAAAATCATTATCAAACAGCTGTTATCGCTGCAGCACAAAGTAAATCTCAGGCTTCACTTTGGCCRGACAGTTTTTTGAGACGTACTTTAAGATAACTGAAGCGAACTAGGTGCAAAACTGCTGCGTGATCATGTCTTTCAAACAGAAATCCAATGAAAGAGTAAGGAAATTATGAGTTTGCCGCTGATGATTAGCTACAGGTTTTCTKAGGGGAGTGTGTATGAGCAGATAAGAAGTACAGAAATTAATTACACTATGATGATGATTGTGGGCCATGTGAATTTGAAAGCAAACTGTAGTATGGAGAGTTAAGTCTTTAATGATCAAATACATCCCAAAGTCTCAAAAGAAGTAGAATGTGGACAAGGGTTTCTAAGGACTTGAAGAACTGGAAAATTAAGTGATTAGGCTCAACCCTTTCTGCATGGCAAAATGTAGCGATTTCCATACAGTTTTATCCCTTCCTCTGGGAATCATTCCAACTGGCAGATCCAGCTTTCTGCTTTATTTATTGATTCGTCTTCTCCAAATATCCAGTTCTAACTATGCAGGGCAAAAGTTACCATGTGAATAAAATAAGGAGTTTAGCAATATGCAATGACTGTTCTTGAAAGTTAATTGTAATGTGTACGTGGTTTTTCACATGATGTTTCTGCAGACGGTTATGATTTTGAGTTAGTCAGGACAGCCCTAACCTTTCAAATAGCTGAGTACCGTGGGGTTCCAACTTGTCCTTAAAAATTAAAATTCTGCTCTGTTTCTTGTAATGCCAAAGGGTCATGTAATGCCTTGTTTCTCAGAACATGAAGTTCTGCTTCTACATTAGCTGGTGTTACTTCATCACCTGCAACCTATGATTTGAAAGTTATTAAAAAAATTGAGCGCTGGCAGTTCTGCAGAAAAGGAATAAGAGCAGTTTAATAATGAACAATATTATTACACTTGAAAATTTTAATTTAAAAGGCAGATACTTAGTAACAAAGAAATGACTGGATCAGTAAGTCTAGTCATTTGATTGTTTCTCTGCAAAAATAGGTTGGAGAATAATGTTGTGGTTAACTATAAACAACTCAGGAGGAGCTTTACAATGAAGCGTGCCTGCCATTGAAGCAGCTTTTCCCCATAGCTTCCTTCCTGGAGCGAATGTGTTGGAGCAGTCCTTCAGCATTTAACGTTTCTGCTGTTCCTTTTCAAAGATGAAATGTTTCTACGTGGGGAGTAAAATGGTTTTCCATCTTTCTTATGGAAGTGTATTTTTATTTTAATTTTTTTTTTCTGTTCTGTGGGTTAATTTCAATAAACAAATGTTTTTATCGATCCAGGTCAGATTCTTAAACAGGCACCTTAAACTTAAATGTCCAGATCCCCAGTGCATTTCTGCATGTTGGAGATATTTATGCACTTTCTGTAGGTATAAGCTTAATAGTGACCTGTGAGGGGCTGGAAGAAACAATGGATCTTTTTGTTTTGYGTGTGAAGTATACTAAAATTTAACTATTTTAACATAAAAAAGCTTAGCCAGTTATTACCAAATTATTAGGACAAATAGTGGAAATTAAAGTCTATCTAAGATAATGGAAAATCTAGCCTCATTTGAACTCTGTCAGAGTTCAGCTGTTAATTGTGGCAACACTGAACTTCTTTGGCTGTAGTATACTTTGTATTTTTTACATTAAAAATTTTAATAGCTATCCTACATTTGCTTTATTTTAAATTTCCTAACATAGCTACAGTTCGGGGTGGAAACTGTAATTCCAATACATTTAAAATTTTAAAAGCGTTTGATCAAGAAGTGTCCAGTGGTTGCCTATGTATGTAAAAAAAWATATATATATAAAACCAAGCTCAAGGATTCCATTTTAAGTCATCATCCGGTGACTCACAAGACTCCCTACTCGCCAACATTGCACAAGAGGATTGTGATAGATTAACTGAGTGCATAACAGATATTGTTTTAGTGCATTAGCCCTGATTTCCTGCTAAAAGTGATTGATTGAGCCTCAGTCAAGACACTGTCCACAGCAATTATTAAGCAAACTTACCCAGACGCAATCAATCGCTCTTATCAAAGGATCACCACGTTTGGCGGAAAAAAATGCAAAGGCACTACCTGCTCTGCACTGTGTTCATCCAGTCCAAGTTATTTTTCTTAAGAGCAGAGAAAACCAGGTTGCCTTTGTAAAACTAATGTTTACTGTGTTTCTTAGCGCTGGCCAGCTGGAAAGACTGGAGTATCATCCTGTTACATTACAACTTGATTGTATTTTGAAAGTTCTCTGATTTCAAAAAGATACTTTGCAAGTGTCATCAGCTAGTCTGAGTATTTAGCGAATCACCGGACAGTTTGAAAGGTCATTTGTCTATAAAAGCTGACCTTGGTGGTTTCAGCTATCGTCTGTATCGATTACTACTAGTAACAATACTTTTTCTCCGAGGACTTCATTTCTAAGTAGTTCTGTTACGTTCTCCTGGCATTTCACTTTAAGCATCTATTTGCTGGTTTAAGCAACTATTTAAGCATCTACAGATACTGTTTAAGCATAATCAAAGTCCAGAACACTAACAGCAAACGGAGACTGCACAGAGGTTCCTGGGCAGAATTTAGACTCTCAACACACTTGCTAAGATCTTATTTAATCAGCAGAAATAAGAATAGTTAGGAGTAGTTAGGAAATACAAGAGCAGATAGGAATGAAAGGACCTGACAAACTGATCTAAAACAAAGAATGAAGAATTATAGGCCTATACTATGGAAAAGGAGAGAAGTCGCAAAATGTCATGACTGCAGGTTGTTTTTTCATAAAAGCTAATGCTTTGGAAAATGCTGGAAGACTTGGAAGTTGGGCTTTAGGAAGTGAGCAGTTAACTACAGGACAGATCAGATGTAGAATCGTTGTGTGGCCAGGGGTCTCCACCCCAGGCTGCTGTGTATGCCCGTGAGCTTTCACCACTGCTCTGGGAGCTATGAAATAGTGATCTCAGTCCTGCTTCCCAGAAGGAATGGATCCCCCTGAATCAATGCGTCATCTTTGTGGCCACTATACACCACCAGCAAGCTGGAAAGCAGGTGAAACAAGTCGCCTCAGTTAAACATCAGTACAAATGCATCCTTTCTTAGGATCTACTGCTGCTGGTAGCTTGAAACTCCACTACCAAATATGTTTACGCTTTCTTTTTATTTTTTGAAGGTATTGAGATCATCTGTTGAGCTCAGCCTCTGCCTGTTTGGTAAAGGGGTTCTTCCACTCTTGTTCAGATTCTACCTGGGATTAAGAATTTGTCCCAGCATTATGGCTCAGCAGTTACTACCATGCCTCCTTATACTACTTTTAGATGCTTGCCAGCTGCATGACTCACAGGAGCGACTGTCGCGGGTTGTATATCCCACTAACCTTTTGACATTCTCATTAGATGGATTTCACAGTATCAGCAAAGTAGGACAACTTCTGGCAATTCAGACAGAAAGAACACAAATGCTTGTCCTGTTTGCATCCAAGAGAGCATCGGCAGCAGGCTTTAGCTGCTTCAGAGCATGCAGTGGGAATGCCTTCAAATGAATTTAAATTGCAAGCTTGGCCAGCTAAATTGCTTTTAATTGTTCATTGGCAGCCATTCAACCCATTTTTACACTCTGGTTACAGTGTATAGCTACTTTGGCGTGTGCATGTTAATAATACATTGATCTATCCATCTATAACAGTTCAGTAGATGTATGTGACATTACCTGTCACAGTGAAAAAATTGCATTCATAGATTATATATTTGTACTTATACATTCTAAGATCTACCTGCTAAGCAAATCGTTTCATTTTTCTGTTTTCATTTTCTTTAACTGAATCTTTCACCTACAAAACAAAAGGGAGGACCGCTTTACTTTCTTGCCCTAACTTTTTGCACAGTAGCTTCACTGAAGTTCTTTTGGCTTATGAAATACTGATGAAAACCATGTTTGCTTCTTCTCATGCCTCATGGTTTCAAAATTCAGTAGTGGAAATAAGGACCTCATGGAGGTCCTTTAAGTTGATCAGTATTTTTTTATATGCTCAGTTAAATGCTATCCATGTGAAAGATAGGCTCTGCAGTATTGCAGAGTTGTCATTACGGTTTGTGAAAGCTTTGCCAAGGTGTTCRAAGTGACTGATTGGCTCTAGCACTTGATTATCTAATGTAATATTTATGGAGTCATCTGCTCATTGGAGTATGTAATTTTGGTCTTTGCTTTTCTGGAGTCTTGCCCGCTGTTTCTTTTATTCATATCTATTTCTTCTTTCATTGTGTTCACTGCATTCTTGTTGATGCCTAACAGGCTGGCATTATCTGAAGCGTAATGCCATGAGTTAAATTTAGAGAAAATTTCTGTGGCTAGTATGCTTCAATCATCTCTATCAAATAATTATTTTTATATAATCTTGAGAGCTGACTAGGAGGATAGAAATACAGCACTAAAGTAAACTGGATTTTGTGCATGGCAAATGATTTTATTGCGACTCTTATCAGTTAATACTGAAATTAAAAAGTTCCTGCRAAATTTTTTTTCAATGAATTAAGTATATTTTTGTCACTGAAATCTTTCCTAAGTTTAGTTAAAAACGTAAATGAAAAATTCTGAAGTCTGTGATTAAATCAATAATAAATTAAGACTAAGCAGTACACAACATTTCACTGAATTAGGCTCATAACCCACAAGCTACTTCTGTTTGCTACAAAGTTAACGTCACTAAAAATATATTGACTAGAGCCTCTGTGTTGGTGAGGTTTGATTTAGCCCATAAACTGCTTACTGTAGTGATTTTTCTGTCTAGGTGAGTATAACCTGCAAACTGAGGTTGTGTACATTACAGTCTATATAGAGGTTAATAATCAGTAATTGTATCTGCTGTGCCAGAGTTTCTTAAAATTACAAAAATGCTAAAGTATACCTACAGTAAAAAATAATAACAGTAATAATAATTGAATTATACTAGTGACAGGTCCATCTGGGGACTCTGCTGAAAGCTAAAGCTTGATTTTACTTTTTTTTTTCCCCCACTAGGTAATCTTGGATCAAGCCCTTCCCTAACAAGTCATTTAAGTTGTACAAGTTTCCTAAATATTTTAAGAAGGCTTTTTAAAGCATTTTTAATAGAGATATTTTAGAAATATCCAGAAATATGCTATACTAATTTTCTTTACTTAATAGAGTAAACCAAGGTAAGCCATTGGAGACCGTATAGTCTTTCAAGGCAGTGTCCTCATCAGCTGGAGATTAAATGAGGTCATCTTGATAACCTGATTTGGTGAACCAAATTGGTTTGATATTTGGTACTACCTTCCCAAGAGATTAGGGTTAAAAATAGTGAAATAGTAAAAGAGAATCTCCAAAAGGGATTTGGCATCTCAATGGATGTTTTTCCTTTGAACAAAATGATGTTTCACTTTATAATTGAAATACAGTATGCCTTTGAACTTTCGGTAGCTAAAGCTATTAAGTAAGAGTATCACATTCACTTGTTGTATGACAATTTAAGTTCAGTTTATGCATTTTTAATTCTGTTTATGTCTGGAGATCTTGCCTCTAGTGGAATAAAACCAATCAGGAATCTGGAATAAAAATTAAAAAGTTATGGCCTAATTCACTGTAGCCTCTGTGCTTGCTTGAATGAGCACAAAGRACAACTGAAGTGAAAGCCTCTTCGTACAGGGTCAGCTGCTGCTCGGACTTTGCCCGGTCCACCTCAGAGTCCCTTAGCATGGGGAAGAGGCTCCGCTTGAAGGTAGAGGGAAGTGTATTAGGTGTGTGTCAGAGCAAGATCAGAGAAAGACCAGATGAAATAAATGATYCCTCAGAGAATCTGTCTTCAGAATGCTCCCCAAAAGTGAATGAACCGACGGTGGAGGTCAGCGCTGTGTGAGTTAGCCTCCGTCTGAACTCGTGGTGGGAAACAGCTTCCAAGAGTCTGGGGGATTAAAAAAAAAAAAAGACATGAGAGATGGCAGATGGAAGGAGAGGAGGTAGCAGGGACTGGGCAAAAAACATTTTAAGCATCTGTGTCTTCAGATCAAGAGTCTTCAGAATGGAAATGTGGGAAATCCATTRCTGCAATGTTTGTATAGGAGGAGAATTTGTAAGTGTTGCTCCATCCCTAGGAGCTGGGGGTGTCTTCCTCGTGTGTCCTGAGTGGGCCCGTGGCTGTGGGTGCATTTCTGCTTGCTTTCACTGCTGGCCTTGTTGCCTAAYGTTTATTTTTCCTTCTTTTAAATCAGAAAAAGTAATATAATCTTACAGTACGATCAGACCTCAGTTTTGTTTAGCAGAAGCATTTTCAGCCAGAAGTTAGCAGGCTTTATTTTATATTCAGTTATTTTCTTTGTCATTGATGGGCATCATAATTCTGTCAAAACAAAGATTGAAAAAATGACGCGTGATTTAAAATTCACCTCTCTGAAGGGTACAGCTCTGCCACGTACGAGGGAAGGAGGAGCAAGAGCTCGACGGTTTGGCAGCTTTCGCGTGTCTCTGCTGGAAGTCCGCAGTCCTTTAGCGGCCGATCCAACCCCCGCGAGCGGCGTTTCCACTCTTTGCAGTTGTATCCTTTCGTCTCAAGCCACCAGCCAGCTCTAGCTCCTCTGCGTAGGACTTTGGCAGCAATATCTCCGTCCCCTTTAAGACAGCCTGTTTCCCCCCCTGCTTCGTTAGGGAGGAGGACGAGGCCAAATGAGGAGTCCGGTGACTTTGCCGCTTCCCGGGCCCGAGGAGGAGCCGGGCGAAGCGCGCGGAAGGGAGGCCGCGGCGAGGCCGGCACCGGCCTGCCGCCGTCTGCGCTGCTGCCGCGGTGCTGAGCGAGGCGCTGGCTCAGGCGAGGGAGCAAGGCTCGGAGAGGCCGAACCGTGATGCTGTTTCGTTGCAGAATATATGCTATTTCTCAGTAAACACAGTGAATACTTTCCGCCTGTATTTTTGCTTTCACTTGATTGACAGTCTTGCTTTTGTCTCAGGTGTGGAAAAGTACAGGAGATGATGAAATGTTTTAAACTTTTCCACCAAGGCTTTGTGGTTTTTCTTCTTCTTCTTCTTCCTTTCCTGGCACTTTTCTGCACTCCTGAGGTTTATTTTTCGTTGGTTTCTTGCTCCTAGTGCTCAGTGCGCGGAGGGCTGGGAATGGCTTTAGCTGCCTGTGCTCAGGTGTCACGCATTTCTCCGGACTTGCTTATTCCCTTCTCGCTCCCTCAGYCCAGCACGTTCTGACACTCCGATGAGTCACCGCTGTATYATTTCTTGGTTGTTGGATTGATTTYATATATGAAATTCATTTCAAATGCCTGTTCTAAATATACTCGTCTACCTTGYGTTTGCCTGGCGTATTGAACAGCATTTCCGATTAGATGTGTTTATAAAATGACCTGTCTCCCAGGCCTGCGATGCTGCTGGACGCGTGAGATGATGGGGAATTTGTCGCTCACAAGCTTCAACTGCTGGAACATGCTGGGTCATCAAGTACAGGCACCTTTGTGGACACTGAGCGCGTTTCACCTTGGATATCTAATTATATCGCACAGCCTGGCTGGGTATGTGTGGGTGTTCGTGGCAGGCGAGTCTAGGGCGTACCTGCTGAGGAACAGCTGAAGAGCCKTGTTTTATTTAGTAGACTAGACCTGGGTTCAGAGCCCAGAGACGTAACTCATGTTTGAGAGTAGCGTGATAAAATGTGAGATTCCGTGCACAAAACTTGACTGAAAATGCAAAGTATATGCCATGCATTTCTAGTCCAAGCTTTGTTCCTAAATCTGATACTTGTTTGGAAACACACTTCCTTCCAACCGGTTGTTAAAACTTAGTTGCTTTATATAGGGTTACAGCATTATATCCTCTTGATGGTGTCTAGTTAAGAGAGTTTACTGTAACTGCTGTTTTAGGCTTCTTGCCTGTATTACCTTGAAAACTGGTTATGACTGTATGCTGCAGGCTAGAATAATCAGCATTTTAACAAGCATTTATAATACCCTTTGATAATAGAAAATAATTTAGTATATAAAGTGTTATGTTATGACAATTGCTTTGACCAAATATCTGTTGATAGATGTAGATGGGTATTTTGGTGATTTTCTTTACCATCAGAATAGGAACGTGGTTCTGCTGTTCCATTTACATTTCACTCTTCTCTGCACCAGGCAACAGTGATGTAGTATTTCTGGGTGGATATAGTCAGCAAAACATATATTCAAATTTTAATCCRTAAAGTCTTACATGATTTTAAAACTATAAACACAGAGATGCTAATCTTGCAATAATGATAGTAATAACCCTAAAATTGCCTGTGCACACTGAGAAGATTCTCTAGTTTCTTGTTATGAAGGCAAATTAGAGTAACATAGGTGATTTTCTTTTCTATTTATCTCTTTCTCCTGTAGTATAATTATACTTACAAATTCTAATAAGACTATCTACTCTGCTTTACTATGCCATGTAGTGTTATATATGTTACTCAGAGGGTGTTAATGGCRGGTCAGTATAGAATGTGCAATGTATCTACTATTATCTGTTATGRAATCTGTGCTGCTACTGCCTTTAAGTAATATATCATTAAAGCWTTTTATCCTTATGACATATTGTTAAAACAACAATTTCTGGTGATGCGCTACTGTGATGTATCATCAGCTCTAGGCACCTTGCTGCGACATTCCTCAGAGCATAATATTAAAAAAGAAAAGGGAAAAAGGAAGAATGCTACAAAAATATGGTGTTAAGTTACCGTACTGAATATGTTGTGGTATCTCTTTTGTTGATTCGGGACCTCAGTCTCTCCTCTGAGTACTGCCAGTGCAATGTGAGAAAGTCCGTATGATTATGATTAAAGCATTATGTCATCAATTATCTTTCTCGCTTTAGGATAAAATCTAACTGATATTTGCAAATTTTTTGCTAACATTTGCAAGTATTTCCTTTAATTGGAATAATATTCAAATTTAAAAGGCTACATCAAAGCACAGCACAAATTTGGCAAAGTTCAGACATAGGTTATATAGCTAAGGCCTTTCCTTAATCAGAATTTCAAACATTTCAGGGAAAAGGTCAATAAAATCAATTCTAAGCAATCTTGGAAATGAGGTAATAGTCCATTAATCTAGTCAATATGAGCATGAAACTTTCTGCTGCACTTTTTGCCTATAAATTTCTATGAATTCTATCAGTGAAAATGGGACAAAAGCTGCAGGATGGCTGTAGAGGAGGTCACTTCCCCRCACTACTGCTGAAGACTTTATTTTTGATTTGTTTATTTTTTAATTAAATTTTGTTTCTCAAATGAAAATACACTATTGATTTGTGGAACGATGCCAACCAAAACTTGTTATGGGCTCCATATTAAATAAAAATTAGTGGCAAGCTTACAGTGTATGAATCACATGATAGATCAGTGTTGAAGTGTCGGGTATTAAAGAAAGCAATACTGAGCTCCGCGTGGTGCARTTGAAGATGAGGTCTGCTACTGATCAGACTATTCAGGGGTTGAGATGAAGATGTGTTGTTGCTGTGCTATGGTTGTGCCTTTGCTTCTCTGTCCTTTAWTCCCTGTAAACAGAAACCACTAGGGAATATTCAGAAATTGTTTCTTTAAAAGAAGCAGGTCTTGCTTTGGGAAGCRCCCTGTACGAGCTGACAGCTCCGGCAGGCACCCCTTCTGCCACCAGCGAAACCAGAGCGCCTGCAAGCCCCGCGAAACCGAGGAGACTCGCTGTCTGAGAGCTGCCAGGCACATTCCGCGGGCTCTTAGGGAACCGATCACTTTTTTTCTCTTTCCCCTAGAGGCTTCCCACTCTTCAGAGACCTTTGGTGTACCTAACGAAGTGCAGCTGCCTTTACGGAAGTGGGATCCACATGGCCTTCAGGGCTGGGCTCTCCCCAGTCTCCTGGGACATCCCTTTGCTTCTCCTTTCCCTGGGGGTTGTCCTATTCTGTTAAGTTCAAYTACGTCTTCCCACACTAGAAAAATAATTCTAGGTTCACACTGTGATGGTGGGGGCCAAGCAGAATAGCTCAGCTTTGCAAAGATACCTAACGTAGAGCATGCTGTAGCAGTCCTGATTCACTGAAATCGATGGCAAAATTTCTGTGTCCGTCATGCGAGGCATAAATGTTCCTGCTAAGCTGTGCAAGGCTCATGCTATTGCGCTAAGCAGAAGGAGAAGATAATTAGAACTGAGTACCGGAAGGATACTTACCAGTATGACTCTTCTTGAATTTTTGATGAACAACTTGTATTTCTCTCAAGTGTATTCATTACTTAAAAATCTGATCTGAATAATTCTGTTTAGTCATGCTTGCCATCTATGCTGTACACTAAGCAATTCACTGTCTCTGTTACACAGAAGCCTTAGATTTGTGCTTAGCCTTGCTTATACTGCAAGGTAAGAAAAGGAGGAATTCTGTGTGGCCACAGTGTTCTTTTCTTTCGTACTGGTCATTTTTATTTTATTTTATTTTATTTTTTTACAATAAAATGAAAGATACACTGTATTCCAATTCAAGGCTAAGTGTGGGTACCAAGATAACTTACTTCATACAACTACTATGAAGACAACTAGTAATATAAGTAGTTCTTCAGGAATTTCTCAGGGAATTACACTATGCTGTTTCTTTGATTTTCATTTTAGAAAAAATGTTATGATCTTTGGTACTTTATTTCTTCTACTGCAAGATCTATTGGTGAGGCATAGTTTACTTTAAATGAAGAAGCAACTTTGAGACTTTATTGAAGATTTTTTCCTCTTAAGGAAATTAAAAAAGTAATATTTACTGATACTGTGAGTGTAGCTGTATTATGTGTGCTATATAAAGACTACTGTGGAAGTATTAGGGGAAGCATACAGTGATGAAATTTCTCTATCCTGTAAAAAAACTCCTTGTATATATCCCTTTTCTTAAAATCCCTATGCATATCTAGTAGAACAGATGTTCACTGAAACAAAAAAGTATTTTTAGGATTTGATTCTTGTATAAGGCTCTAGCTACAGGTACGTTCCTTCCGCTTCATTATATTTTCTTCTGACATTCACAGTATGTTTCMTTTTAAAGCAGTTACTGCTGGAACAGGGCCTACTTCCCTTTTTGCAGTATGAATATAGTATGAGCAGYATCCATAAAGGACTTTATATTTTCCAAATGCATTGTATAGTTGTTCTTGCATGCTTTGTTGCTAAAAGTGATGTTACTGTAGGATTTTCACAACCAGGGTACAGTCACAACATCTTCGTCCTTATCTTATGGGACACTTCTGTTCCAGTGAACACTTGTTGGGGTAGTCTGCTATTGAAACTATGCTTTGGTTTTATTCTAAATATTACCTACTTGAGCCTGTAATAAATGCCACACTGTAATATTAACTATATTTTTCCCCTCAAAAAAAAAAAAAAAAAAAAAAAAAGTAGTAGTAGTCCTGAATTTGTGTAGACTGTACCGAATTTGTGTATTGGGACTGCCTGCACAAATTAGAGGATTTTGTGTGAATGAATACTTATATATAAGAAAAGGTGTATTTATGCAGCTAGTGATTTCAAAATTAGAATCATTTTTTATTTTACCTACTTTAYGTGATTCTCCCCTGACTATCAAAAGCAGTATGAAGCTGTAGATGGAAGCAGTAGTATCCATTTATTCCTGCAGCTTTTTTAAAATCTCATCTTAAACTGCTGTGAGAAGTTTACTTGGAAGATGTTCTAGTGAATCAGATATAATTATATCCGTGTGATACAGAAGCGTGCTATGTAAGGCTTATCCCTATATATCCCTTTTCTTTTGAAACACTGCCTATTGTCATGGTTAATTTTCCCCCTAAACACTTGCTGCATAATTTTGCCTTAAATAAAAAGGTAGCAGTTGCATGTTAAATGAAGATGTATGTGATATTCTCAGTGCAGAACGCTTGAAGATTTATGTCCSTATAGTCACTGAGTAAATTATGAGTTTGGATCAGAAGCTGCTGAAGAGCGCCGGATACAATATATCTTTGCTTCCTGCAGTAATCTAAAGACTTAAGGAAGAAGCTCATTGACCAAAAAAAATCCAATAATCTGACTCATAAAACAGCTTATCTGTTTGAACAGAACTGTTAGCGAGACGGAGAAAATACAGTTGGTTGAAACGCTTGGGCATGCTTGTATCTTCCCAGATGGGATGTCCTGCACTGAAATGACTTTGAGGTGGCCTGCCCTCTCCCCGCGTGGCTGGCAGACATCCAGCATGGGTTTAAAACACTAATGTGAAATTCCCTTTTGATTCTCTGATGTCTTTTTTGTTGTTTTTTAAGTCTCTCTGAAACAATGCTTCCTGTTGCTTAGAGTTTGATAAAATCAGTCAAAATATGTCTTGGAGAACAATCAAAAGGAATTAATTACAGCTCTTAAATTTTATCTTTCTGTTGTTGTCYTCCCATTTAGCTGACCATCCAATAAATTGTTTACCCAGATTAAGTAATAAAGTCTAAGGGGGGAAAAGAAAAAAAAACATTAATTAATTTTGTATGGCAGARGACACCATGTTTTCAAAAGCCGAAGCGTTAGTACCTGCAGGGAGAGCACCATTACTGAATCYGAAAAAATGCGCATGGAAAAAATCAATACGAATGTCACAATGCTTGAAGTTATTTTAAAATTACAATTTCTTTATCATTTGTTAGACAAAGTTATGATGGGGTTAGTGCACAGTGAGTAGGGCACTGTGATAGCAGGCTTCCTGCAGGTTTTATGTGCCTCATGACAAGCTGTGTCAGGGACTTTTCTAAAAAGGGCTGTGGGCAGAGGTGGCACAAGAGCTGAAAGGGAATGTGGAGGCATCCCAGCCAGTGCCCCGCACACAGTGCCCCCCAATTTGGTCTAAAATAGGCTTTTTCCTCAATCCTTCACTCAGTTCTCCTGGGAATACCTCTGAATTTCCCCCTGCTCCTGTAAGAGCCCAGGGGCCAGCACAGGCCCTTGCAGAGTGAACTGCTTAGCAATGAGATCTCAGGCATACAGAGATGCACGCTGGTTTTACTGGGACCTCTTAATCAGAGCCCCAAATTGCCAAATCATTTAAATGCATAATGCAGAAATTGTCAGGAAAATTGCCATAATTGCTTTTATGTTTTAAATATGTTTGCTGTTGACTCCGTGGCAGCCTTCACTGCTGGCAAGCTGCCCCTGCCTCAATTATACAACCAGTCTGTAGGCTTCTTATTCTTGAAGTTGTCCAAGTTAGGTGTTTGCAAGGCAGCCTGGATGGAAAACACAGAAGACGACCCAGTGAGGCTTACCACTTTTGTTTCGAGATCAAAAAGGTGGTCTTGTGCTTTGAGCATATGTAAAGCTAATTTCGCAGAATGATGACTTTAGCAGTTCAGATGTTCTTCACCCACATAAAAGCTGTATTGTTCAGGAAAAAAACCCAGAGCAAAGATGAAATAAAGTTTGGCATGTAAGTTGTTTTGTATCTGTATTTTACAACAGTTAGATATCACAGAGTTTTGGAAGAGATATTATGTTTATTCTAGCCTTTTCTGGACTTTTTATAACTTTCCTGACCTGCAGCGCTTACTGTCGAAGTGCACGCTGTGCTGTTTGTCCTTGCTGATGTGCAGCCCCGGAGCAACCACGAGGCAGCTGCAGCCCTCGGACACACGTGCTGCCTCTGCTCCAAGTTGTGAGCCTCCGACTTTTTATTCTAGAGGTCTTTGATTTCCTGTCCCTCATGTGTTATCAGATGGTTGGTTTAAATACCGTATATCACACGGGATGTGAATATTCAGTGTGTGACGTTGTCTCTTCTGCAAGTTTYCCTAGGGAACTGATGCAAATCCTGGCATCAGTGGGAGCCTTGCCCCTCGCCCTCGCTCCAATGGCCTGTGGATGTGAGACTGAAAAGGTTAAGTTAAACATCTATTACCATTAAAAAAACCCAAAACAAAACAAAACAAAATTTATAGGGCCAGTCAGATAAGAATTTGCTTGCTGCAGTATATCGAATTAAACAATATTTCCTCTTTTCGAGTACTTCAAGTTCCTGAAAGATGAAAGGCAGTAGTAGCTGTTGCTGTTAGGCATACAGGTTTTGGCAGAGGGCTGCTCTTGGTGTACCTTGTGGCTGCCCTGCTGCTCGGGTAAGAACAGCCGAGCGAGGCTGCGGCGCTGAGCGAGCGCGCTCCCCTCCTGCGCCGGCCGCCGAGCTGGGCCCTCTCTGCCGGCGCTCTGCTTTCCTTCCTTTTGCACGTGTTAAATGGGCAAAGGCTCGCAGCAACAGTGCGAGGGATCCAGCTCTGCTGGGCGCACCTGAGTACAAAGCAGTGACTCTTTCCCCCTTACAGAAATCCCCCATATAGAAATCTCCAGAAAGAATTGCATTATCGTCTGCGTGAGCTATACACTTGGGATGTGTTTGGCCATTATATTGCTGCCTGATTCTGTTAAGGTGTCAGAAGATATTTTTGAGCAGTTTCTAACATATGAATGAATTTCTGCAAGCGGTAAGTTGTGTTCACTACAATGTCACTCATTATTCTGTTTGACTTCAGTGATGTTCTCAGGTTGATGTGTTTAAGATTAATGAGGCATTAGCTCTCAATCAAGGAACTACTTAAGAATATCCATTTAACTTCAGTGGATTGTGTAGTTGCATTAATTAATACTGTTTGACCTTTGTATTTGAGTGGAATGATGTAGAGCAATTTTTTTTCTGAGCAGTGTCATAAAATTGATAGCTGGAATATTGCTCTTAGTATGGCCCAGCAATTAATGTAAGTTAAATGCTGTTCCTGACATACAGCTCTGAGATGATGTTCATTTAGTGATGCAGCAGTTGCCACAGTAAATACTCTCTATGATCATGTATTATCTGAAAAAGCAAGATTATAAGTTAATTAAGTTAGAAATGGTCTTGTGCTATATGTTCTCACCGTTCAAATGCTATATAATATAATATAATTTTATATGTATAATATAAAATCACATATTCAATTAACAGAGATTAGTCATTTGCTAGGAGAGGAAGAGCAGGTAGAGAAGAGTTGGAGAACTCAGTCTTTTGGGGAACGTGGAARGTGAGGGGGCTGTAATTGAGCCTTTTTTCTTTGTTTTGGAGAGTGGTAAAAGAAAGGCAGAAGGAGGTGTGCTGATTTGATAGTTGGTTTACTACATAATTCCTATGAAGAAAAGCCTTTGAAACAAATTCCTCTATTAACGGYCAATTGTCCACATGGAATTTATACTAAGAATATCATTCTTGTGGAAGGCGTATCATTGAAGCAAATAGGAGTGTTATCTTTTGCTCAGAAACTAGTGTGATGCCCACAAAATTGTTCAGATGTTGATATACTTATTTTATTAAAAAAAGAGTAGAGGTGTGTGTATCAACGTTTCTGCCTACATGGATGTGTGTTTTATAGAGTTTAGACTGTGTGTGTTACATAGACGGAGAAAGGAAATATCTAAATAAACATGCATATTTAGACATAAGTCAAAGCAAAGCACAGATTCAAAGATAGGAGGCAAAGCCTGTCGGTAGTGGCTGTCCAATTGKCATAATTCAAAAGGTCTCACAGAGATTTTTTGTCATCAATAAATGGATGATTCTTGCAAATGTGTCTGATAATGCTGAATAAAGTGTAATGCACTTGGACTGATATTTAAAAAGCATGTCTATTTAAGGAAATAACAAGGGCAAACTAGTGAAAAAGGCTGYAAGAAAGTCTCATATAAAAGCTTGCTTTCTCACACTGATATCCCATCAGTTCTTGGGCAGGACGATGGTGGGTCAACTGGTGGGCCAACATGGCTCACTTTTCTAACGATATTCCATTACCTCGTCCTTCACAGTCAAATACTGTATTTTGAAGCCTCTCTCAAGTTTTTTCCTAAGAGTTTACAACTCACAGGGCAGAAATTAAGGATGAATAATTACATTCACTTTAAAAAGTGAAATGAGTAGTTTACTTATATATTTGAAAGCGTGAATAAATACCTAATGCTAATGATAGTATTTTGCATTTAAAAATATTGAATTGCATGTAATGTATCCTAGTAATGAAATGTTGTTGTTGCAAAGCATATTTATTACTGCAAGAGCATATAGAATATGCTTAAAAATGTGACTTGGATAAATTTTACCCAGCTTTTAGTCATGACTAGATGTGTAAACCTTTCTGAAATACTGGCAAGGGCTATCTTGAAACACAGTGTTTTCCTCTGTCGCATGACATGAGTTATTTGAAGGAGCGCTGTGCGTGACCGCTCACGACCGCGATCGCTAGGCGTGCGGCGGTTGCCTTTCTGCGTTGCTGAGCAGTTGTTCCGTTTCAGTTCACTCCTCTTTAAGCCATCGTAGTACCTGACCTGTTTGGTGYGGTATTGAGCAGGACTGCGGGTGAGCTAGGCTAATCCGACTGCAAGCGGATGGGGTCTTCGATTCCCTGCGGCCTCGTTTTAGCTATTTCAAGTGTGACATCCTGGAATATTTGCCCAGGATGCTCTGTGATTTCAGCCTTGCTTAGTTTTCCAAAGCTTTCTGCTGTCCAGAAATCTCCCATTACCCACGTGCTGTAATAAAATCAATCTAATTTTCAATTCTTTTAAGATTTATAATGATTTTGTTCCTTGCGTCTCTGGAATGCAAACCTTACCTGAGTTGTAAGCTGTTAACAGTAGATGTATGTCTATGCATTCTCATAATGTGACAATGTCATATTTTTRTTATTTTTAAATGGTTGGCAGTTTGATGACTGTTCAGAACACTTTTGTGGCTTGATTTTTCTATGCTTGCATAAACAAGAAGGAAATTCAGTGATGCTGTGATAGAGTTATGATAATGTAAACTCAATATGAGGACCAAGTCATGCCTGCTCTATGCCAAGCATGTACRTTAGGCACAACTTATCTGATGGGCGTCCAGTTTCACAAAGCAAAAACGATGATGAGTGGAAATAATGTAGTAATCAACTTTTTTGTTTTAATTGAGTATTTTTCAAYGTACTTYCAGGTGAAGATCACAACTAGAAACYGCTTAATGATCATTTTTAATAGTTATTGTCAGTTTGTGAAGTTGCCAGTTTGCAAATGAATATTCTATTGCTTTCTAAATACAGCTTTCAAAAAAGTAAATAAGCAAACTCAATTCTRCACTTAATTGCATTTTCAATTAACAACAGCAAATTTCTCCCTTGTATTACTATTTTCGTCTCTGTGGGGTTTTTATTGTTTGTTAATTTGACATAGTGAAGGTGCTTTTCAATCTGTTACTATAGAAAGACAATGAAAAAGAATAGAAAATTCATACTTGAGATCTCTATGGAGAATGAGAACCTTCTCCTATGAATTTTTTTCTTACAGGTAAACCACATATGTGTAAGGTAAAYCCTACACAATCGTAACAAATGAACAATATATTCGTATTTCATGTTTATTTTGGTATTCATGTTTGTTTGKTTTTTATCGGTTACATACGCAACATAGGATTTTTGCTTTATTCTTTTATATCATTTTAATTAATGTCAGGGGAACTGCAGTTTTCCAGCTCGTGAAAGAATGATAGCAGCACGCGTAAAGGTAATTGTATTCCTTGGGTAATTTAAACAGCCAACTCAAGATGAGTCCTCAGAATTGCAATCTCTCATAAAGACATTTCCACTCATAGGATTGCCTTGGAAGAATTGGTTATGGATAATAAGTTGCTGCCGATAGCACTGTGTGTGAAAAGGGCCCAGCTTAGCTGGGCCGCGTCCTGGCTGCCATTGCAGGACCCATCGCCTCTGCTCCACGAACCTGCCGCCTTCCGTACAGGTCGGTGAGACAGGCTGAACGCTCCTTCGGTCCAGGTGCTGTTACCGAGGCTCGCTAGCCCCGTTTGGATAGTTCTGGGATACCTGCGAGCCTTGTTTGGAGACGTTTACAAAAAAATCTAACAGCAGTTGGGAGGTTTAAAGAATTTTACATGTAGAAATGAACAGTRCCTACTGAACGTAACAAAAACAAAAATGTTGACAAATCTTTTTCCCGTCCAACAACTGTCGGTTTATTTACTGTAGTAAATCCACAGTCATCTACTATCATCCCCCTGTGAAAAGCTTTGGAATACTTTGACCTAAAATGAAAAACAAATGGKATTTCTGTGTGGATAACTGTAGTACAGTGTCTAGTCTCATGGCCTTAAATACTTTCACAAACTTTTCAGTATCTCCRTGTTTTCTGACACTTCACAGAAGATGAAGCATGCTCACTGGAAACATGTCCATCAGGAGACATCATCAAAATTTCCTGACCTCTTTACTACTTCGGAGTGCTTAAGTGGTGGAGAGCTCACATGTGGCTCTCAGTTAGTCACGGGCTGTCCAATTAAGAGAAATAAATAAAACAGAGTAGAATACAAGGATATAAAGCCACTATTATAAAAGAGAAAAATGGGGAAAAGCACAGGTATAAGAAGGACCATAGGAAGTAATGGAGGATGAGAGCAAGAGTTTTATATTTAATCTTTAAAAAGATTAAAAAATCAAGAACAGGGCAARGGAGGGGGTGATCTTGTCAATGCTGTGGAAGAATTATGTCTTCCTAGAGAATTTCCATAGATTTTTTAATTTGAACAGATAAACGTGAATTGTTATGAAATTCATTTTACTACTTTGCTATTCAGTTCAATGATTCCTTTGAGGAGGAATTTAGTGTCCTGATCGAAGATTTCTGTTTTTTATTGTGTGTTAACACTGAAATTTAAACATAATCACTTACATGGCAGCATTAATTGGTCTACTAATGACCAACTCACAGCAAACGCTCACAAAAATGGGTATTTTCTACATCCTGARCCTTTTTACGTGCCTTCTCTGTTGTTTTCTACTGAATCAAATCAATGATTCTGTTGCTGAAGTTAAAATGAAGCTGACAGCAAGTTTCCAGGGTGCTGCAGAAACCAATGGTCCTTGTGAAAGGTCTTTGTTTTCCCTGCCACACAGCTCAGAGGTTTTACATCTGTTGTACTAACTGAACAAAACGTTTACACCATCCTGTCCGCCTCTTTACCAAATCCCGCCAAATGGACATTTCCCGGTACTGTTACTGAAGCACAAGCCGAGCACGGTACACAGAGGCGCAGAGAAATCGTGTCATAGGTATGTATTAGTCACCAATTGCAAGGCAAATATTACCTAGACAGCAAGTGGATATTTTTTTCTTTGTACTGAAGGATTTTAATCCTGCATTTGATGTAAGAATATACCATAAAACCCAGTTTTATATGCTTCTGGCATCTTTGACCTCAGAATCCATATAGAGAATAGTCTAACCCCTCTGCAGGTGTGAGAGTTATAACAACTGTACTTCTCTTCCAAGAAAGCTTCTTTYTAAAGATGGGACGCGTTTTGCCGCACAAACTCGTAGAAGAGCGTTCTCTTACCCTGCAGTTGGTTCCCTTGCAGTCAGCTAAAGCGCACGGGTTAATTGGTGTTCACCAGCCCTAGAAATGTTTTAAAGGGATTAACATTAATTGAGAAACATTTTTTTTTTTATCGAATGGAGTTAATAATGAAAATTAGCAGTGACCCCTTCCTGCTTGTTGAAAATCCTCACAGAATCTGTTAGCGATTCTTCAAGCAACGCTTTTCATCAAAGCTATAGACTTTCGGGTGGGTTCGGATCCTAATGCTCATTTTGAAAAGGAACGAGCCACTTGGGAGCCTGATGCTCGTTTCCAGACCAGATTTTTTAAAACCAATTGTCTTAAGGAATAAATTGTGTCCTAAAGGGGTTTGCAAAAGCAGTAGGTGCCGAGTTTAATGCCCACTGAAATTAGTGTTGCTCATAGTCTTGGTTAGACTGTTGCAACCTGTTTTGTCCTCAGTGTAAAACTACTGTAGGTTCATTAACAGTTTAACCCGTAGTTAAGTCCATGTAGGAGATTGGAAAATAAAATATTTTACTGAACTTATTCTGTAAAAACATAATTTCTTAATCCCTTACAATATTTCAGGCAGTTCTCCAGTTAACATGAACCCTTTATTTGCGTAAAGGCAATTCACAGAAGTGATTTGTAAAAAATAATAATAAAAAAAAGTGTCATTTTCATACATGAATTTAAATGACATTTTCTACATTGGTTGAATGGATGGAAATACAGGTTAGAAAACCTTTGGCATGTATTGAAGCACAGCACCATTCTTGAGTAAAAAAAAAATACTGTCTTTTTATTAAGACAGGTATAGCTGAAATTCACTTGCTCTGAAAAGAGCAGTGGAAGATTATGAGTCARTTGTAGTTTTTAATTTCTAAAGATATGAGTGTAGCACGGTGAATGATGTTAATTGGGCACACTGGACACAGCTCTGCAGTAATGTCCTGTAGAGATGCAGACTGGTCTGCAAGTACAAATATTTATACATCTATTAAGATATCAATGATATAATCTGCCCTATGAGCAAAAAATAAATATCTGCTTTCACCCACCCTATTGATGAATCCTTTTCTTAAGAAAAGGAAAATTCATCTGACAGATTAAGCATGAACAGAATATAGTCATTTAAATTGGTATAAAATCTTACGAAAATCTGCTTTTAGTTTAAAACTCTGGTGGCATAGATACAGAAATGAAATCAGTGGCTATCTGTGTAAACTTACTTTTCACTTTGGACTCTATCTGAGCATTAGTGTCCATCAGCATCCCCTCATCTCACATGATGCTGGAGAAGAGCTGCTCTTTGCAGCAGAGCCTAGAAGTCATTAAAGCCAAAATACTGCAGATAAATTGCTCAGCTGTTACGGCAGTAATCATTTCAAGAATACTTATCACTTGCCAAGAGAAAGGTCACGATCAATCTCCAAGTGTCCTCTCTTACACATGCTAAAAAATGTTGAAGGTTCCATATGTTATCACATTGCATTAAAGATCCCATTAGTGTAACCCACATTACAAGGAATGCAAAAAACTAAAATAAATAGTATGTTATGCCCCTACCACCCCACAGCCTGTAATAAGTCTGGCTGTGATGTACTCCCACCTAACAGCAGCCTGTAGAAATTGCTCTGTTAAGAAGAAGCAACATTTTTTTTTTCTGAAGTTGTATCGCCAACTGCTGAGAACGTTTCCCTAATCATTCTCCAATAATTTGCAGAGCTTGGCCATTGTCAACAAAGGATAGAAAAACCTCAAAGGTGGTATTTCCAGAGGAGTATATTATTAGAAAGAGCTGATATTTGAGGAGCTCTATTTTATTAAAAATGTGCAAGAGCTTCTAAGTGTCTAGTTTCACATAAAGTTTAGTAAAAGGTTAGAAAATTAGCTCATATGTGCTGTTTGCACAGTTGGGTGGATGAAGGAGACTTTACATTTCACAGGTTTTTGTTTCTGACAAGTTCTAAAGTTCCAGTGGATGATATATATGGCCACGTATCACTTAAAAACTGAAGTGAGGGGTACGGACTGATTTCGTAAATGCTACTAAAAAGCCTTCAGGGGATAAGATGATAATAGATCCTGATCACCGCTGATCCCGTTCCTGGACTTCGTGGCCAACAGGTAAAATGCTCCATGTCTTCAATTTTTCAGTCTCTAGYGTCTGAATTTTTGCCGTTCATGAACAATTCATGAACTTTTTTTTGTCTTTAACAATTGATTTATGAATCAAGGATTTAACTGGAATAAGATCCAGAGAAATTGTAACGTTTAATTCATTTTTATGAATTTACACCTACTTCTAATATGTAATCAATGTATGAGAGCAGAGATGTGAATGCATTACTGGTAAAAATACTCAAATTACCCATTTCTGTAACTGTAGTTTAATTTCCAAAGAYGTGTAGATTATCAAGCAGATATGAGTTTTTGCAGCTTTTCAGTTCTCTGGGATTCTCTCCTCTTAAGAACGAGGGAATACCCCCTGCAGATTTTTTTCCTCTATATTCTTTGTTTATAATACACTACTTTTTAGTTTGACTCTCTCTAGAGCAATACGGGTCCACAACTAAATGCTTTGGAAAATATTTTGTGATTTCCAGGGATTTTTTTTCTTCTGGCTAAGCAATTGTTTCTGCATACTTTCTGTTGATAAAGCTGTTTTAATCCTTTTGCTGCTGTCAAACATTGAATTAAGTACGATGGTACTAAGAGGTTGTCAGTAACATTGATCCATGCTCCAGGATTTGCCACCTTCAGTTCTGCAGCAATGCCAAAACCATATTGTTAGGCTGAAAGGCACGCAGTAATTTTACAGTCTAGTAAGTCATGAGCTACAAAGGCTAACTAGAAACTCATGCTTTGGGTCATTGGGAATCAAGCAGTTTTCGCAAAAGWTTTTTTTTGCAGATTCTGCCTGACCCCTAGTATTTAAATAAATATTTCAATTAAGCACTTTCAGTTTGGCATATATAAATGCAGATGTTTATGAATTAGCTCCCCAAATGTGGAAGAAGAAGTCAAAGGACCTGGTGAAACAGCACGTTCTGAAGATGTGATAGATGCCAGTTTGTTGAGACAGCTCTGGAAAGAGTGAAGCCCGTTATCTGCAAGTTTGCAAAGAGAACTTCCAAAATTTGTACMCATGATTCTCTATTTAAAAGATTATTAATTACAGCATAATCAAAAAGTTGCAGTTGAAGAAACCATAAAAACTGTCAGTCCTCCCATCCTGATTCTTGCTATGGCAATTCAAGAATTAAAGACAACCTCTTACAATGCTGAGTGTGCCCCGAACTCCTTTACACATTGCTTAATCAAACTCTCCAGTTCAGGTATTTTCCAAAGTTTGGTCACATGAATTATTACCTCGGTATTCAGAAGATGAGTATGCCTGCTACTCTGTCATCATACTCATGATAAACGCTGCAAAGCCTTTCTGTAGTATCTGCACTATTTATTTTGCATAAAAAGAAGAGCATACTCTTGGACCAACAGTGTAAACCATACAGGTCAGTACTGAATTTCTCAGTAGCCTGGCTGCATCTCTACAGCTGGGTAGTCTAGTAGCTCCTAATGTTTTACAAAGAAAGCCAGGATCATTGTTCTCATTTTACAGGTAAGAAAACTACTGGAGAGCTGAAGAGAAAGGGAAAGCATCTGGTCCAGCCGCAGCTGCCAGGCAGAGCTGGAATTGGGTGAAAATTTCCTAGGTCCTGCTCTGGTTCCTTATCTAGTAGGGCAGGCTTCCTCTCTTGCAAATGTCCCATAACAAAATAAATAAATGCTTAAGTCATTGGTTTTAACAATTCTTTTCAACACCTCTGCAGCCCTGCATAAATTTAAATGGAAATGAAAATGGAAAGGGGAGCACAGAACCTGATAATGTTTAATCTGTAGACCAGTCCATCCACGTAGGATAACAAAAAGGCAACATGCAAACCTGTAATTTTCCTGTGAGAAAGGTCAGTTAAACCAGCTTGACCTTTTTCCACATACAAAGCAATAATCTATCATCCCTATCTGAATAGTCTCCAACCCCAAGGCTCTCTCAAAATAACTWGGAGATCAAGCATGGAGATAAAACTCAGTAGATGCTGATGAGTTGGGCATAAGGTTGGTTCTTCAAGATGTTTCAAAAGAAATTTTATCTATGCTCTAAGTTGAAGTAAGGAGAGAGAAAAATGATATTTCAGAACAACAAAATCATGGAGAAATGAAACAAATTAACTTTTTATTGTACACAGAAATAAATTAGACCTTCTCAAATTTATAGATATTTAGACCTTATAAGCACATGAGGATGATGCTATGAGGACGTTATTAATAATTAAAACATTTCTAGTCCTCTGCATCTTAAAGATTCTAATAAATACCTATTGTTTTCTAATTAAATAGATGTTAAATCTAAATATATCAGCAACAGCTGCAAATGCATTTACTTTACTCTAAGGTTGCATCTTTCACAGCAAGTGGCTTATATGTTCCCTTACCTATCGGTAGTGAAATGAATAGTCCTTAAAATGGTTCAAATACATGATAAATTTTTAAATCATTAAGTTTATACACATGTACACACGTGCCCATTTGGTTTCTTGTGTTATACCTGTGTTGTTCTCAGTCTGAAATATGGTTTGGGTCACACTGAGCAATTCCGCCACGTGCTCGTTGGGAGCAGCGGCTGGCGATGGGCCGCTCCAACTGTGGCTTTTTCAGCAGGTTATGCGGAGAYGAGGACGAGCCTCTCTGCATCCTGGCACTGATTAAATGGCAGGAGGCTGATCCCACCCTCTCTGCGGCCGGTTCTGCTCCACAAATCCTATGTGCAGAACTTAGTCGTGCACCACTTGCAGTTGCTTTATTGGCACAGAGATACCATGGAAGAAGGTGACCAAAGGAGGAGGCTGTATGGTCTGGGCTGTTGAAAGTAAGGGAGCTAATTGCTTGGCAAGGGAGTGTAGAAGGACCAGGAAACTTCTTGAGTGTGTTTGAAGACACCTAAGCGGGCTGTTGGCGGATGGAACATGGCCTGGAGGAACCCTTTCCACTGCAGCCCCAGAGGATCAAGACAGCGCCTTAAAGAGGCGGGAAGACTGAAATATTTCAGCAAAACTGGGGAAACTTCTGCTCGTTGAATAATTTCCTATAAGAACCCCATCTTCAATTCTTGATTTTTTTGGCCAGAAACTTCTAGTAGTTCATTAGGTTGAGGAAGTTTTATGCAGCCTCACTTGGTCTTGCCCTCGTGATGTGCTTGGTACAGCATCTCCAAGAGATTCCATCTCACTCAAAATTCAGCAGCCAAGAAAACCGGAATAGCTTTTCTTTTGCTGACCAGCTGTTTTCTTTTAACTAATATATACAATGTACCACATTTATGTGCAGAAACAACCAAATAAATCAATTTGTCACAGACTGTGAGATTTGTTCCTATTTCTTCCAAGTATGCATGGGAACAATTTATTAAGGAACCAGTTCTCCGTTACTCAAAGCTCTTTAATCCAGAATTTGCGTCTTTCTGCTAGCTGTCTTTTTTTTCAGACAGATGCTGTAGTTTTGACATAGATATTATTAAMGGAAGGTCTTTGGGCATGCACAGATCAGGCTGGATGATTGCAATGACCTTTGATTCTGCCTTTAGAATCTGTGAAGTGCCAAACTCTRAGGTGTATAACTAAGATGCAAAATGTGTTGTCTTTCATAAGAACCTGTGCGTAGAGATTTGTATTTTAAATCTAGTGCATACTATAAATACTTAGTTAAATTCTAGAAATGGGAGTACAGTCTGTAAAGAGATGTGAATTAATCTGCCTTCTTTTCAGCATTGCTGAGGCTCTAATGGAAGTGTTATATCCAGATTTGGGTAGCATGTTTCAAAAGCAGGCTGCAGAGGGTCTAGAACAGAGTAGCAGCAATAATCAGGAATACAGAAAACATGAGTGAAATTTGGAAGGTAAGTTGTAGAGTAAATGAAGAAGGGGGCACATGTCAAGGGGGCAAGAGGAGAAGGGATGACATGGTGACTTGTTTCCCCTGCATTAAAGACTGTTGCAAGCAGGACTGGAACAACGGTTCTCTGTGTGTTGTCTGAGGGACAGGGCAGTAGAAAATGGGCTTAAATTATGGAAGAAAGGTTCACTTTAGAAGAAAAGCCTTCCAATAATAAAAGGTGTATCGCCTAGTGATTTGTTGAATCTTTATTATTAAAGATCTGTACGAATGAAATAGGAATGACACAGTTACGGTTTTCCCAGTGTTGGGCAGGGAGGGACTGGGTGACCTCTAGAGGACCTCCAAGCCATATTTTTAAAACTAAAATCCTATTGCTATTGAAGTGAATCTGTGCCTTGTGATGTATTCAGATAGATCAAGGAATCACCTGTGCTTTTTAGAAATGCTCAGGACTATGTTCCTATGAAGAGTTAGGCTATATTATTTTATATTGGTTCTACTACAGTTCTGAATTGCAGAAAAGTGCTTCTCTTCATCAAATAAAACTTCCCTACATACTTTTTCCTCCATGATCATTCTTCCAAATCTGTAGCAATAAATAGTCCGAGGTACTGTATCACCAAGTGTGTGATATATTTACCACTTTTTCTCTTGATTATGATAATTGCGCATCAGTTTTACTACCAATACTATCTGAAAAAAATCTAAAATTGGAATTAAGCTCTGAATACATTTTTCTTTAAGGGAAATAAATGTTTCAAATGGTGACAAAACTTGAAATAGGCTTTTATTCAAGATTACAAGATTTTAAAAATTAGTCTCTGGTTGGGAATTTGTTCAAAACATTGCACTTAAACAGAACTTTTCATTACCTGTCATTTACTTAGTTCTTCTTACTGATGATTTGCTTTAAAATGGGAAGTGTTTCCTTCATAAGTGAACTTGTGTAAGTGCATGACAGTTTTCTTTGCAAATATTTCTTAATAAGTTTGAATTGTAGCTTCGTTGTATTACCACGTTAGTGTAAAATTACCAACATTTTTTATCAAACGCTTAAAACATACTCTTGCTTTACAAAGCCCTACAAATAGCAAGGTCTCTTTCTGAAAGAAGTTGCTGTCCAAGTGAAATACAGGCAATTACATTTGGACACAATGTATGGGAAAGAAAATATTTTAATGCCTGGAGCTCCGCGGTGGAGATGGGCACACCTGGGTTCGGTGCTCTCCTCTGACCTTGGGGAGAATATGCTGCCATTTCTGTTGGCTCCTGTTTCTCTGTCGTAATGTACCCATTATATCTTCTAATCAGCGATTATTTCTTCCTATAGCCGCCTAACAAAGCAAAAATTTGACCTCGGGCTGTATGTGCTGAGGTACCGCAGCACCAGCGCTGGAAAACTTCTGAGTAGGGAGAGCTTTTAAGAAAGATATTCAAAGATAACTTGCAGTTCAAAGTCCTTTTATGCGAAGGGAACAGAGGGAAAATGGACATGAAAAATAACTGCAAAGAAACTTTTAAAACACTATTGCTATAAAAAAAGTGGGTATGTGCTTATTGAGGCTCTAGCATTAGACAGCCTCTGCTCCAGTTGATTAAAACACACTGATTTCTGTAATCAGGTACAGATGCAACTAACAAGCACCTGGGCATGTTTTAATTTTAATCCTGTGAGTAGCTCTTACTCTCCAATGTGTAAAGGTAAGTGTACATCTAAGGGTGGCAACTTTTCATTAATTGCAATTTTTGAGATTTTAGTACAGCTTGCATATTTATATGAGCTTTACCTCTTTGTTATTTTAGTACCTTCAAATAGTTTTAAATTGTTTGTTCTTCAAACAGCCAGGTGGCTAGAAAAATGTTATGGCTGTTTTAGAGATAGGTGAGTGGGCTAAGGGTCAGATTTTGAGAGAAATTMATTCTAGAAACCTGTCTAGGTTTTATTAGTGTTTTTTTTTCTTCTTTGTAGGACCCTTGCTAAGTTTATTTATTGGTGCCACCCTACAAATCACATAACTAGGGGAAGGAATTACAGCCTGCCTGATCTGGGATGTAACTGGATGCTCAGTTTTCCTTGCTGTGTTTCATAAACTTAGACCCGCAAGGCCCCGTGCGAGTGTCTCTGAGGACTCGTGCGGTGTTAGGCAGAGTGAAACCGATAGTAATCTCTGTGGGAGCTGGGACTGACCCTGAAAAAGCTAATGGGAAAACTTCAGTGGGAAGAAAGTTGGTCTCATACTGTGCGAGCATTTATCGTCCAAGCGTAGCGTTTAGCGCACGRAAGTTTGGCTTTCAGGTTTTTTATCAGTTCAGTTGCAACGAAAGTGCTGAAGAATTAGGAGATATTTGGGCAYGTTACCAATATGTCAAAGTAGGCAGCAGTATCTAAGCAGAAGCAAAAGGTAATTTTGACAATGATTGGCTTGTAAGGGGACCTAAATACACACAAAAATTGAGGAAAAGCTAAGGAAATAATGCCAGCATTGTGCTTGATTTATATTCTATAAGTTTCTATTAATATCACTTTCTCAAAGATAAATTAGTAAATATGGTTTAGATATCTTCTACAGCCAAGGATAACAGCAACTACACCTCTCAGTAATCTCACAGATTTAAACAATGTGGCGTTAAGTGTTTCCAGCTG
>NW_028186326.1:906353-907348 GCF_003343005.1 Rhea americana
GCTGCTAGTTTGACACAGGTTCGTGTTTGATAAATAAATTCTAAATTTCTTGATTAGCACCCTTGCTCTGTAAACCAGTATGATTTGGTAAATGTCCATGAGCAGTTCCACTAACTCCACTATTTAGAGTTTCAAGATAGCACCTGGGACCGTAAAATAGATGATGAAAGAGACCAAGCCCTAAGGGACAGGGCTAAGGYTAGGAGAGGGAGAAAGCCCAAGGCCCTGTGTGGAGTGGGGCTGCAAAGAGCACGCAAAAGAAATGTGGGGCCACAGCAAGCCTGCTGCCAGGGCTGCAGCACACATTTTCCCGGAAGGTCAGAAACACACCTGTATGCATTTGAGCTACTTCTATTTTGTGATATACATGCAATCTGGAGGTTAGTTTAAGAATAGYGTGGCTCTATTTATTTTTTACTTAGAATAATATGTAAGACATTATTCCCGAAGAGCGTTTTAAAGAATCATGAATATATGATKTAAAGCTTGCTTCCCCACATCACCTGTATTGGTATGGTATTGCTGTTTTCCGTTTTCAGTCTACGCACTTGGAACAACTCCCTAGTGCTAACCCGCAGGGGGTGTGTRTCTGTCTCAGAGTGCCCATGTGTGGTCAGTGCGAGTTTAATGTTGAATTTCRGTGACTCTCAGGTATTAGAACTGTATGGTGAATATCGCAATACTGTATGCTCATTCCACAGTTAATGTATTGAAAAGGATAAGCCCCTCTTTCGAGAGGTCATAATGTTTTGGGTCTTTTTTTCAAACTTTTTCATAAATAGCTGCTGTCAGCTTGATTTAGCAGGAATTCGTGCAATTAGGGATGCCGCAATGTTCTTCCCATGAGTCCGGTTKTAGAAGTCCAGTTGGTTTCCCTGGGCAAGGGCGGGGGAGGAAGCGGGCAGGGCGCTCTGAGCCTCCCCGCGGGGCTCCTCTGCCCGGCGCCCGGGGCGGCGGCCGTGGCCGTGGCGGTGCCCGGGGCCGGGGCGGCGGCG
>NW_028186326.1:908343-936263 GCF_003343005.1 Rhea americana
CGGTGCGGTCGCTTCTTCCACTTCAAGCGAAACTCAGCTCCTGGCGAGGGAAATCGAGGCGTAACATGCAGCAGAGCTAGAAGATGGTGTCCCGAGAAGGTAACGTCCCTTCCTCCGCTTCCCCCCCGGCTTGCTGTTACTCGAGGAAAGGAACCAAACGCTCCGGTTGTTCCTGAGAACRGTCGGAGCAGCCGTGCGGCCGGGATTTAAAAGCAGAAGCAAGGTTTTTGCATTCTGCGGTGGAGGTTCATGTTTGCAAGGGGAAAACATAGTGAAATTAAAATGAAAGTTTTTATTTTATAATGGTATTGTTGCAATTTAAAAGGTTAGTCATCTTTTTGTAATCCAGGGATTCTGTTCCAGAGACCAGATAATCATAGCTCATTGATGAAATATATGTTGGGAAGGGTGGGGGGGGGGAGGAGAGTATTCAATACGTTCTCAATAGACCACTTCAGTGTGTATGTGTGTATTTTTCTTTCTAAGAAGTACTTTGTACCACATGCTTCTGTCATTAGAATTATAGTAAGCAATTTAGAATAGCTCAAGCTATGGTATTTATTAACTTTATTTCCCTTTACTAGAATGATTTGGAGTTGCAGAGTTTTTGGGAAACAATTTTTATGTAGCATTGGTGATTATAGTCTGAATCTAGATAGTAATCTAGCTGAAATAGGCATCTCATACTGACTTTTAAGGCTTAGCTATTTAAGTTTCATTTACAGTTTAGTCTTCTGGTAAATACATTACACAAAGGATTCGTTATTTCCTGAAATGAAGACTGTTTTTCCTTTTTCTCTTAGTACATAACTGATTATCGTTAATATAGATGACAAATGTAATGAATAAAATTCGCARTATGTTGATGACTTTTATAGTTCTTGTAATCGCAGCACTTGCCGTCCTTGAGGTGACGAGGGTGCCTCTCTGGCTTTCGTAAAAGGATACCCTTGAACGACAGCAATACTGGCAGGAGTCAGGTGCCAGAGAGGAGAGCAGGACTGTGAATTTTTGGATGTGTAATGTGATATACTTCCAGTATAAAATATGAGCGCACATGTAGGATTACGAGATCCAATTCCCAGCACTGTGAATTATTATAGTTACGTCTACATGCTTGACGCGTATTTAATCTTGTTCGACCGGCCGCCGCTGCCTCGCTGCGTGGGAGGGTGCGTGCGGTGGCCGCCAGCAGCCCTGTGCCTGAAGTTCCTCCTTCCTCCCCGAGCTGYGGCCCTGCGCAAACCTCCTGCGGTTAACGGTGGGGCCGGAGGGACCCGGCTCACGGGTGGCCGTTCGTTCCTCCTGCCCCGGGCAGGAGCGGCTCCGCCTGCGTCGTCCCTGGTGGATGTTCCTGTACCCTTCCGCTCTCCCTTAGATCTGTCCTCCTGCTTTCGATACTTTTCTTCGACTTGTTTTTCCTCTTCGTATGGGCTCTTGCCTCGTTCCCTGCAGACTGTCTGTCCCTCTGTCGCTGTTTCGGGGGGTTCTGCCCTTTTCTGGGTGCCTCCAGGGCCGCCCGCCGCGGCAGCGGGCGCCGCCGCGCAGCGCCTTCGCCCCTCGTCCCGCGCGGCCGCCTTCGAGCCTCGGAACTGGGCTTTGCCTGCTGCTCCCCCCTCTTCCACGTCACTGGAGACAAAGCMGCAAAAATGCTTGGCATCGGCGTTTGCACCCCAAACATTTGTAAATGTTGGGGTGTAGTTTTTTTGTTTTCTCTGAAGTGTAGTAGGAAAAATAGTGGAAGACTTCATCCATTTGTCATAGGTTTATGGTGCTGTTAGGTTTAGGCAAGATCATGAAATTGGCTCCAGTGACACAGGGAGTGAGTGGATGTGCAGTTTAAACYGTAGGTGAACTGCATTGGTTTTGATAAAGCATCTTAAAGCGATCGTTAAGGGTGTATACACCTGAGGTATCTTGGCCGTTGTAGCACTGACGTGTTTGCAGTTTGTGCTCTGTGTTACTTATTTCCAGTGCTGTTTTGATACYGTTTATTAAGGCGTAGTAATAGCCAGTTGCAGTAAAGCTTCGATAAAGTTTTCTGGTTGTTGCCAGGGGACCTCTGAGCCGGCCGAAGCGCCGGTGGGTGTTGCAGGCGTCCCCGCGCTGGGTCGGGGTGGCGGCGCCGGGGGCCGCCCGGGCGGCGTGGGCGCTGCCTCTCCCTTGGCCCGCGGTCGGCACGCAGAGTCCGCAGACCGCGCTGGAAATCCTCGCGCTGGTACGATGCTGTAGTCAGAGGCTGGGAGTAGGGCAGTATTTTATGTTGTGAAGGTGTATTTTTTTTTCTTTGTACGAGGCCAATCTCTGCTTCAGTGTGTGAATTGAGAACAGCTGGTTAACGTGTTACCCGCCGAGACTGCGTCTCTCCACGCTCCTTTTCTCGGCTAGTAGCCTGAGCCTCTGCACGTGGCATTCGAAGTTCCCTGAAGCTGTGCGTGGCTTAATACCGTGCTAGAGATGAAAATGCCACTTGTGGCCAGAACTGAGATGTTAATAAGCAAAAATTGCTCATAAACATCTTAATGAATCGCAAATCACAATTGTTTTAAGGAGGGATCTAATGGAAATAGCGTTCGTGTTCTCGCTCTGTGCAGGCAGGTAAACTTTATTTAAGACCGAAGGAGTTGCTCAGCATTCGTGCTCGTACTGCGA
Source organism: Rhea americana (assembly GCF_003343005.1). NCBI lineage: Eukaryota > Metazoa > Chordata > Aves > Rheiformes > Rheidae > Rhea > Rhea americana. Next base: position 910,996 of record NW_028186326.1, read on the forward strand.
GAAGCTGAGCCAGCCAAATGCGAGACATGAGAGACCTACAGCTGAATTAAATAATTCACCATCACTAATTCATCACGCTGTGGCTGTGAAATGGGGTATCTGAACTTTAAATCTAAGCAGCAGCGTTAGATCATTCTTAGCCTTGGCCGTGAGAAGATGTACTATTTATGGTTATGGAAGGCATGGATACTTTGAGCAGCCAGAGTCGGTATTACTCAGAAAAAGATACATCTTTAATTAAGACTGATTATATTATTAAACCTGAAAGAAATAYAACAGCTGAAAAAAAATGTTCCTTTTGTCTGCTTTTATTCTGTGTATCTGGCAGAACTCAGTAGGTATCTACTGCCATGTTGGTTCTTGACTATTTCTGACTTTGTGTGGGAGACTGGAGGTGTTGCTGCCTCAAATCCTTCTGGAAAGGGCCTACCTCCAGAAACGTGGAGATGGGAAACGAGGACGTGGACAGTGCCTAGGAGAGGCAAACAGGGGAAGGGCACTAGGTGGCATAACCATGAAATTAGGGAAATCAACAGCAAATCTGTTGCTGACCATCTTACACAGAATTTGAGCAGTTAACAACCTTAATAATGATTCTTGGGAGCAGAAAGATCCTGTGTCTGAGGATCTCTTCCCAAGGGACTAATGGGAAGTCTTGTTGCTTTCTGTTTTTAGTTCTAATTTTTCAGTTGTACTTTTTTGAGTTGTTTAATTTTTTAAATAAATAATACTTAAATAATTAAACTGGAATTTGTCAGTAAGCATCAATATTTCCAATACAAATCCTTCTTCTTGAAAGGGTAATGTCATCTCTGAAGCTTCACATTCTCTGTTCTTGAACATACTGCTAGTAGATGCTGTTTTTATCACCTATTCTGCTTGTATGTTTTATGATTAAACAGAAACTTGTTATGGAATTCTCTATTGGTACTTATTACACTTTCCCTTTACAAGTGTATTATTTTGCTAAATTCTAATATGCCTACAATTATGACATACTGTAAGGTAACTTTGTGTCTTTTAAGTTGATGTGCTGAATAATGAATATAATCTGAGAAGAAACTSTATTTGACAGAGGAAAACACCTCTGGGATGCTGGGATTTTGCAGTGGCATGTAGCAGAAGTCCTGAAGCCCGGGTAGACAGTGTGAAGGGCACATAGAAACGGCTGCATTTAGTTCGCAGTATGGACACAGCTGGGTATCAGCAACATCAAATGCCAAAAATAGGCTTGTCATGTTTCAAAATCTAGATTTTTGCCAAGTAGATGTTGTTTAAGGTCTCTACTCTTCTGCTGCACAGGTTGTACTTTGAAGAGAACCTGTCCAGATGCATGAATATTTACAAGCGGAGGTTTTAATGAATATTCAGAAATGCATGCTAGTTTCTGGAGTATTTTGTAAAGTRTTAACTACTTGGCTCTTTAACTGGGGGAGAAACCTCTATGAACTTTGGAAGTGTGTACTGTGCACAAATTTTTAAGTTCTTTGAAAATTCTCCACTACTAAGCGTGGACACAAAGTAACAATCTGAAGACTTAATTTTCTAAGACATAATTTTCTCAAAGCCAGTTAAAAAATGAAACATGTGGCAAGTTTGGATGCAGGTCTAAAATCCTGTCTTTCCAAACAGCAAGATGGAATTGCAGTTAATATCTGAAAGGAACCAAGTGACTATGTGCATTTGGATTCACAGATGCGTTAATGTCCCACTGTGCAATACAATCCCTTAAAATTAAGATAACTGTCTAGGGTGGGAACGCTGTGTCGCTAACCCGAGGGCTTGCGTGGGAGACTGACAGTTTGCAGTCAGGCAAGAAGATTTAAGAAAAATAACAAAGCAAACTCATATCAATTAAAATAATTACCACTCCACTTCAGGTAGAAAGAGATGTTGTTACTGCAGGTTGAGCCGCAAATTTTGGATTGTGTTGAYGGGCAAAAATACAAATCTAAAGCACTTTTTAAAAAAGATAGATGGTATAATGCTGACTGTGGAGCCAGAAGAAATWGTTTGAGATCAATGTTAAAAGATGCATTTTTTTTTTTCAATTTATGATGCGCTTTGCGGTGACCTTCTGGTGTACGATTCCTGACCAAGCTGCAGGATACCATCTGTTAGGGTACAGGAAGAAGAAGAAGTAGTTACAACTCCAGTATAAGGAATTTTAGGGAGACAGTCTAGAAAGTTTCAGGCTATTGCTTTTATTATTTTTAAGTTTCTCATCATTACGTAAGTAGTGCTGAGAACTGGAGTCGGTGATTCCTGGCTTCCAGCTGTGGTGGGGGTGTGTGTGTGTGGGGGGGGGTGCTAATTTTTTTTTTGTTTTTGTTTAAGTCTGTGAGGGTGCTAGCTTTGATTAAAACTCTTCCTTTACTTTTGGGCATTTATTAATCACCTTTCTGTTGAATTCTTTAGTTTCGAAAGAAGTGTGAATATATGCAGAAGTGTTTTTTCTTGGTGTGGACCCTTGTAGGAACTTGCTCTTCTAATTGTTTGCTGGTTCCACAACTTTTCAGGAATGTAACTGCTTCTGACCTCCATCTCCTTATTAGATGTGAGCAAACGTGGTATGGTAAGAACCGTAAAAAAACAGCCTGAAAACTTAGTTATTCCTGTGAAACCTCAAACCGTAGGCAGAAAATTACAGCTCTAAATGTTTGGTTTGAAGGTGTGATTATGTGAAAATGTGCGGAGGAAGTTTTATGGAGGAAGTGCTAGTGGTTCAAATCAAACTATTCTAATAGTTAATAGTTAATCTGCCTGTCCTTTGCAGGWAGGCAGTTTTGTTTCTCGAGGTACATGGCTGATGAATAGGCATGGTTTTTCCTCTGGATAGTCGGCTCTTGAGTTTCTGCTTTTATCTTTTGAATTCCATGTTTTGTCATATATAGGGTCTTAGATACCTGACTTTTCGCCATGGGTACTAGAGGGTTAACGTTTTACAGTCTGGGGAGAGAAAGGTAGATGACACTGGATGGCCGTGACTTAGGAAGAGAGCTTGATGTTCTTTGACAGAACCAGAACCTTTTCTTCCAGCCCTGGCAAAACCATCAGTTTTTCTCACAAGTATGGGCTTTTGATTTAGTCATAGCCCAAACATGTTACGAGTTTTTTTTTTTCTAAGTGTTAATTAAAAATACTGCATAATAATCATTGTGGGTAGCAAATCAAACACTTCTTATGATAAAACTATTACCAATTATTACTGAAACAAGGATTCTGCAACATTACACTGATATTTTGTTGAATAAATGAATTCAATAATAAATGCAGAGCTTGCAACCAGTCCCCTTAGGAAATACAGAATGCAATACAGAACACTGATTTCAGAATAATCTTCCATCTTCAGATCTACGTAATCCTGTAACACTTAGTGGCTGGCTGCATTGAGATGCAGCATGATCTATGCCAGAACCCATGGTCTAGCCTCTCTGGTAAGAGAGGATGTGGAGGCATCAGTTTCATGTTGTATTGCTGGGTCGTTGTCTTTGATTTGGCACCAAAAAGTTTATCAGAGCCACAGGGAAAAAAAAAAAGATGAAATATTATCTTCTGTGGCAATGAAACTCTACCATGAAGTTCTAGGATAAAAAACTTTCATTCCACTACAACCGTTCCCCTCAGGTTTTTAAGTGAGTAGTTACTTAAACGTCCTTTCTGCAGACTTCAAAGATGCACTGCGGAAAATGCCATCTACCACATGCTGATACCAGTTTTAAGTCTGGAACAATATAAATGCTAAGCAAGTCCTAGGGTGCAGTTTGAATCGAGCTCCCTAGTTACCCAGCAGGAAGATTAATGGAGCTAGCTATCCTCCAGATCCTGCCATGATATTAGACCCCTTTTTCCACTCCTTAATTTAGGACACTCTCCAAATGGCTCCTCCACTTCATGATGACCTCTCCACCTCTTGTCTGTTGCCATCATGATAGAGGTTAGTCTGCAGCTGCCTCCCCAGGAGACTGATTGGGTTTACCGTGGTCATTATGAGTATTGAACTCTTGCCAAATAGCAAAATTGTCCGTGTTGCATGTTTTGCACACTTGTTTCACTGTGAACATCTTCCACTTAAATATGAGTTATTCCATTATTTATTGTGTTCCACTCCCAGCTACCTACTACCTACCCSTGAGCTTTTTATTTTTTTATTTTATTTTTTTTTACAATATTTCCTTTCATTGTCTATGTTCTGTAGTGGGATAAATCGGCAATGAGCCCACTTGTGATGTGGAGCAACTTAAGGGCTTCCCTAGAAGCCCACTGTGAAGAACGCTTTGAGGTGCATTACTCTAATAGAACYGTTTGCTTCATATAAGCCTTGCTCTAAAATCAAACATGCTTTGATACCGAAACCATCTTCTACTCACCCCACTGTAAAATGCTGTAAAATTGGTAGGCTTTGGTACTGATAGGATCTTTCACTCCTCATTCTGTGAACTGTCATTTCCCATAAACCGTCTGACTAACGAGCACTCACTGGGGCACGCTGGTTCGGGCAGACAGAAGCATGCAGCCAGGTAGTCTGTCCTCTTTTATCACTTTGAGCGTATCTCTGTATCCAGCAAATGCTGTTTTATTGCAGCATAAGTGYGTAAAACCGCCTTTGGTTTTCTCATACTAGTTTTCTCTCAGTCAGCTCGAGGTTCTCTGTTTGCATTCTTTTCAGTCTTCATGATTGTATATTTGTTTTTGAATTAGCTCAAACTTTTGCTTCGCTGTAGTGAGAGATCCATGTTTCTCAAGATGCCTACATCAGTTGGAGCATGAGAGGATTTTTAAAAGGACTGAGGTGTTGACAGAAATTTCAGGTGTTCTTAGAAGTTTCATTATTTACAGACTCACCTATGTAGGAACCTAAATATTTTAAATATATTCTAGCTACTGTTCTAAGTATCTTTTTGGTAACTTCTTTGATATAATGTATCCATATATATATATATATATATGTATATATATAATAATAAATTTCTGCTACTGTGGTATAACAAGTCCTGCAGCATCGTAGAATTTTTTGGAGATGGCTGGGGAGTATGGTGAGAACATAATACCAGGCAAAACCCCTGTCTTTAATAATAAGCAATTTAATTGTTTCTATTTTGAAAATTGTTTCAAAAATGTTTAAAAGCGATCAAATTTAGGAAGACTAGATTTGCCTATAGATTTTATACAAAGTATGTAACCTAGCAGTAATACATGATACAGAGTAAGAGAATGAAAGCATACAGTAAAATAGGAACACATAGTTAAGTAATTAGAGGTGATTCAATTGTAAAAAAATGTTCTATTAYAGTAAGAACTGTCCATCTTTTCTGTTTCCGGAGCCCGTACTGTTCTTCCATTTATTTTTTTTTCCAAAAGTCAGGTAATTTCTGCTTTAGCACTTCTAGGTATTGTGTTCTTATGCTAAGAGCTCTGTGATTAAATTCAGTCACCTTACTGCTGTGGGTGCACGTTGCTTTTRCTCACTACAGTCAGAAGAGATGAAAGGCTTTCCTGGTCAATTTATTTTTTTTTTTTCCTTTAAAGAATAGCAATGGTGTTAGACTGTCCCTGTGTTATGTTCTCTGTTGGTATCTGGTAGAGTTATTTTCACTTTTAAAAGAAAAAAATCTGATTTTTGCATCCATATCAAGGTAGCCACTGTAGCGTCCGTATTCCCTGGACGTGGCATGTTGCCAGCCCTGATTTTCCTAGTTRCTCTTCTCTGTTGGCTCTGGAGCTACTGGAGTAAAAGAAAAGGTTAACAATTTATTTTTGCTAGTACGAGGGCAGTCTATAATAGCAAATTACCTGCATATGTGTCACTGTGACGGCGCGTGCACGCAGAGGACCAACGTGGTATACGCGGTACCGAGTCTTTAGTGTCCCCTCCTCAAAACGCCCAACACGCCTGACCTGTTTGATGCCAAAAGCAGAAGTTTTCAATGTCCCGTAAAGAGTGGGCAGCGGTGGTAGGAAGTCAGCAGTTGTATTTCAAGCCTGTTCAGGCTGATTTGGCTTTTGGAGTCTCCTTGACCGCTTTCCTGAGCCGCTTTCCATGTAATTATCGGTAGTAACAGTGAAATGGGTAAAAGCCAACCCAACCCCGTGAGTGGTCCGTAGTGCCGCAGGCACCAGGGGCTTCGCTCCAACCCCTGCTGTTCACCAAACTCAACTACTGGAATAAAAGAGCAGTAACAGGTAACTTGTAATATTGTGGTTCTTTATAAACATGTCTTAAAACAGATGCACATCGTAATAAATATATTTTAATCTATTTYGTTTACATTTAATGCTTCTCTATGTCAAAGACTTGCAAGGGAGCAAAATTTTTTCTTTTTAGAAGGTATGGCTTAAGAATAGCTCTTCTAATTTGCCAATTTTGTTAAAAAGCAGTAGAATAAAATGCAAATAAGTCTAAATTTAAGATATTCTTTTGGCAGACAGTAAAACAATKGTTCTCCTCTTGTAGCTGTTAAGTATTTTGCCACTGGTTGTAGAAGCAGCAGCAGAAATGAATCTGATGTTATAAAGTAATTTGTAATGTGGAAAGCTTTAGTTTTCTCAAGTGGGGGTGTCTTCCAAGTTGCTAATTAAATAACAAACTCGATTTAAATGATGATATGCCTAGTCCTTGCAGTAGTTGCCTTGGGAGCTGTCACGGCCCAGGTAGTACTAACCACAAGGAAGTAACGCGTGCGAGTAGAGCAGAGACTGGGAGCAAGTGAGCCGAGGGGTGGATGTTTCCGCTCTTGCTCCCCCCGACCCTTGCCAGGGTCGAACGGGGGCCTGCGCCCTGCGCCGCCGCGGTGTGCCGTGCCGGCATGCGAGCGCCGCGTCAGTCGCGGCCGTGAGTGAGGCTTCATTGCAACCGAGGTAAATAGTTTCAGCAGTAGATTGGCTTCGTTATCCCTCAAAAAAGGGTTTAAATCGGGGACTACATCTGTGCTGACGCTAGATACCAGGGTTATAGCGTGGCTGTCCGTTAATAAACACATTCTTAGCTAACGTGTTTTCCACACTGCCGTAAAGGTAACGTGCTGATTTATGTTGTGCTAATACCGTGTATTATGGTTGCTTTATTTCAGTGTGTAAAATACCATTTGGTTTGGCTCCTCTTCCGTGAAGGTCTCCAGGGTGGCTCCAGTTAGCGCTGGAGACAGCCGAAGCGRCGCCAGGTCTTCTCCCGTTTCAGTTAGCGGGAAATAACATCAAACGGAAGGGAGGGCCGAATGAACGCTGTAACGCGGCGCTATATTACATCATATTATATCGCTACATTATTGTTGTGTTGCAGCTTAAGGTTTCGGCAAGCGCCGTCCCTTCCTGAGCAGCTGCTCAAACAGTGAGAAATGCCTCGTGGTGGGMCGGTGGTGCCGTGCAAGGCCGTGGAGCTGGGCGGACTGGAGACGGGGAAACGAGAGCGAGTTCCCTCTCCGGGAGGTGCTGCGTGCGTTTCGTGCGGCGGTGGGGCAGCGGCTCCCCGGGTGCGCGCGGGGAGCGCGTCGGGGTCCCCGGCGCCTGCGCTGATGCCGGGTTGTAGGGTGTCAGGGCCGTGGCGTTGGGCCTCTCGCCGCGGCAGTGGCGCTTTCGCGAGGAAGGCGCCTATGGGTTTTTTTCGTGTTGAAAAATTACTGTCAGTTTTTCCAGTATTCCTAGTTTAGGGAATACAGATGCYAGTTAGTGCATGCAGTAAAAGCAATGTACAAGTAATGATTTGGAAAGGCGAATTTGGTGTTTTACRTGATTAGACCTCTATTCAGTGGTATTTATGTAGATAATAAACYGATAAAAGGAAAGGAATTTGCATCCGACAGTTAATTTGGAAATAGTAGAAAATTAAGGAGGATATTTATGATTTCTGTGAAGCACAGCTTGACAGTTGTTCGTATTTAATGCTTTGTATCRCTGTGTCTAATACTAAATTTATACCTTTAGTATGTGCAATACATCCAAGTTGTTGGCTTCGTGTGGGCCATACTTTTGAATTTGTTTAAAATTGAGTTTAAATTATCAACCATAACTTTTGCATTATAGCACACACGAGGGAGGAAACTTTTTAAGCTGTGATTTCTGCTGCAAGTGTTAAATGAATATATGGCATGTTTCTGAAACAGTGAATTTAGAAGTGTGTGAAGATATACAGAATATTCCATATTCACAAAGATGCAAGATGCAAGATGCAGCTGCTCTAGGAACTATACCCGTTAACTAGAACTYCTGACTTTTCCATATGGGCTTGAAATCTATCCTATGGACTATATTTGGAGCTACTTATCCAAATAACTGTATTGTTTTACATAGATAATGCATCTTGTCCAGTGTATTTTAGGTACTGTTTTCAGTAGGTGATCTACAAGATGCTTAGTATGCTGCGTGTGCATGTATCTTCTCAACATGGTGCTAAAGCAAATAAAATCCGTTCATTTAATTTGTTAGCTGCTACTGTGAAACAACACTTATCGTTGTGAGTTTTGCCTGAGTGACAGCTATAGTTACATCCTTGGATGGTAAATTGGAAACACTGGTCTTTTGCTGGCAAAGAGATTAGGGAAATAACTATTTGAATGTAAAGTGTCTCCCCTGCAACAACATTTTTATGAGTTAAGTGAAAATAATTTCCTTTGGTATTTTAGAGATCAAATATTGAGGAGAAGTATATTTAYTTGTGTAGACTGTACACCTATAGAACATCATGCCCGCTTTAAAATTTGGAAGGGGAGGAGACTGTTTTCGTTTGCCATTTTCAGGTATGGGCAATGCTAATTTGTTAAGCAGTGCCAATTGATTTTGATGTTAAGTAATAAAAAAAAGTKGAGTGCATTAAATCCTGATCTTCTTGAAAAATGCATTTATAAAATGCCAGCAGATGTCAGTATGTTCTTGCAATGTCCGTGTGCGTTGCATGAAGGACATTCTGCACCTCAAAGAGCAGGCCTCTGCTTTTCCTAATGTAAAAGTTAAAATAAACCCTGCAGACTCATTCTGATAATTTTGAATTCAGCTTTCCTGCCCCCACCACCAGGAAGGTAAAACCAGAATTTTAGGCTTAGGTTACCTGCAGGACTTGGTGCCTGATTCTGGTAGAAATTTGAAGAGGAGAGATGGACCATGTGTGAAGACAGAAGGGCACTTGCTTAAATTTCCAGTAGGTAGAATTTGGCCTGGTTGTTTTGCAAACCTGTAGGCATAAGGTGCTGTAGCTATCGCTTCAGAATTTTTAAATACGTTTCGAAGCAGAAGTTCATTTCACATTTTCTTCTGCAACCCAGTTTCCTTTCTTCTCTTTTCAAGCCCTGTCATCTTTAAGAGACTGTTTTACATGCAAGATCTATTTATGACTTATTCCTCATTTCTTCTCATCTCAAACTGCGTGATTTTCAGGTCATGCAAATCAGAATAGAGGCACGCAGGACGGGTAAGGAAGACGCTTATCTCTAGAGTAAAGAGTAAATGTATGTTATTACTGGGGGTGTAGCTCCRGAAAAAAGGCTTTTTATTTACAAATAGTGTTTTTATTATGCATTTGCTCCAGCTATTTATAGAGATACTGACAGACTCCCCAAATCCTGTAAAACAGCATGTCTAAAATGCATTGTAAGCAATTTCTTATAAAGTATTCTAACACAATTAAATCAGAGGTCTGCCTTGCATGCCTGAAGCTGGATGGAAGAGATTAGAAAATTATTGAGCTGTTGTCATTTTAGTTGGGAAAATGTAGATGTTTGAGGTTCTACTTGTGGAAGGTTTGGAAATTTCTCTCTTCCCCTCTCTCTCCCCAATAAGTGCAAATAGAAAGCAAAAAATATATTTTTCCTGATTGCTTTAAAAATAAGAAGTGCCAAGCAGTATTATGTATTGTTTGGACTTTTTCTTAGACGGTAATATAACTGCTTTCTTCTAATTAACTCTTATAAGCAGTCTCCTAAGTATGCCTTTTTAAAAYCTGCAAAATATATACGTAAACTATCTTTTTATGTGGCTGGCAATGGTATTTCATCTGGGACTAAGGTTAGCAAAACTGAATGGAGCCTCCATCCTGCTTTAACATACTTAACAATAGTTAAAAAAAAAAAAAAAAAAGTTTCACTGCAATTAATGATTGGCCTGAAAGATTTTTACTACTACGTAGGTTTTATTGCATACAGAAGTTTTATTTATGAAGATCTAGGCTTTACAAATAGGGAAGCAAGGGAGCTGTTTTTCGTATGATAATAGAGACATACGGATCAAAATTTCAAATGTGAGCATTTACATGTGGCTTGCAAAGCTTTTTCATTCGATCTGTATGTTGACATACGTAAGTTGAGGATAGATAAATGACGCAGTTGCTCACTTTGTCCATATACTTCATGCATAAATGTTTGAAAATGTGGACTTTCTATCAAGATGGTGAGCAAGTTACACAATAAATCTTGAAATTTCAGTCACCTGCGTATTTAGACTGATTTTAAAGCTTTTAGAACTTCTATTTATAGTATTTTTCCTTGGAATACAACTTTGATTAGGTTAAAGCAAACTCTTCTAGAAGCGTGTGCTTTTGTGCTTTGTGAAAGAGATGAACAGGAAAATGTTACTAAAAAGGTTGTACTGTTTCTGAAAATACTTCACATTTCAAATGAGCTCTGAGTTAGAGTGCATCTGTCAAAGACCATTTTGAATTAATTTTCATTTTCTTGCAAGTATTTACAAGGCTTCCAATTGTCTGTGCGTGCTTCAGTAAGGGAGGAAGGAGTTCTGTTCTAGATCCTGGACTGGCGCTTTGTAGGGCTTGTACAAAGACGTGCTCCGCGACCCTGACGGCTGGTGTGAGATGGAATGGGTAAGGGTGGCGGCCGTAGTGTCCAAGCGGTCTTGAGCCTTCAAATTTCCAGAGGGATGGCTGSTATTGTTACGCACTTGCGTTCGTTAAGACTTAGTATTTTATGTAAATCTAAGTTCTAAAACGAACTATAAAGCATTTGAAAACTTCCTGGAAGTATATAAAAGTCCGGGTGGATATTGTCAACTCTAATACAAAAACTTAGGGAAAATCATGCAAGTTTACCTGCTTTGCAGTATGTAGTAGTTCTARTGGCATCACTTTATTAATTTTGGCTCATGATATCTTTGGAAAAGGCCCACAAAACTATCAAGGGATTTGCTGTGGTATYTTCCACACCCTTGAAAAAACAAAAGGACCCTAACTAACTTGTACCCGTAAATCCATGTAGATTTGTTTTATTACGATATGTTTATGACATTTTTTTCACAATCCGTTGAACACATTTCTAGGAAAGGCTTTTTGAAGCAGGCTGTTTATTGAAAGAAAATCACAGAAGGGTTTGGTCTTGTAATCTGATCTCTGTGCTGGAAAATAATTTACGGCTCGTATGCTTTTCTGTAAGAATAGTATGAAAAACTTCCCAAAAAGCAAATAATGTCATTTTGACTGTGTTCATTAGGAGGCTTGCCATGTCGAACGGCAAAAAGATTGCACAGTGGAAGTGCAGTGCAAAGAGTGGCAGGTGCCCTGATTAAAAACTGGCAAGTAACTTTCTAGAAAGCAGTCATCTAATATGGTAACTGATGAACAGAATAAAATAATCTAAAGGGGGAATGCACCTCRAGATGCATTTCTCTTTCTGAAGGAAATGAAAAATGGGATACTCCTGGCAGAGGTAAAACAAAGTGCAGGAAAGGTGATGTATAATAGGAAGATAGAAGCAATAACTCCCCAGGTAGCCTTTGCAGAGATCATACTTCTAGTGCCTGGCACAAGAAGCCCTGCTGCTGTACCATGAGAAATGGATGTTGAAAGCCTGGCAAACTGTATTTCCAGATATTTCCAGTTGAAAAGTTAGAAAAGTGCTAGTTTAAAAAACTATTTATAAAATCCATGATGCCATCTTCAATATAAGGTGATTTGGGAATCTTTAATCTGTTCTCGCTAAACTACATTATTTCACATACAGAGAACTATTGCGGAGTCGTCAGAATAGCACTGGGATTGCAGGATGTTCTAGCAGTGAAACATCTGATGGCAGTTCAGTTTTAACACTGAGTTTCAGCAAAACTTYTAAGGTAAAGACTTTTTAAATTGGCAGTTACTTATTCTCCCTAATTCCTGACAGCTTCCTTCAGCAAGGCTTTCCAGAACACCAGGCGTGTTATTTGTCGCCTCTGCTCTCTTCCTTCCTCCTCCTTTCCCATCTGGTGCTGCGACACCCCTCTCTTAAAATGCACGAGGAAGCAACCAGCTAGACTTAATAAAGATCTCTCGTGATTTCACCAAAAGCTGCTTGTGAGACCCTAAATTCTTGGCCTCTTCCCTGGGAAGCCTAAATTGCCCTTCCCTGTCCTCCGAATTTTGAGTGTCCAATACATTTTTTTTTCCCTCACCTAGGAAATAATGTCTGCAGAAATGTTGCTACTGCCCTGCCAGCTAAGCAGCACTCTGAGTGGTCTGTGTGTTCAACTGTGCAACTCCTGCTCAGCTGCTGCAAGCGTTTTTATTCTGCTAGAAGCCCAGATGTTCACTGCATATTCAACGGATTTGATCCCAAAAGGAAARACTATCAAGATAATCAGTAACAGCAAGTTCTGAATGTCGTGGAATGAATGAAGTTGCATCCTCATCACAGATGATTTGACAGCACTAACAAGTAATAGAAACTCAGGTTCTCAAATTGCAGGTTCTAGGCTAATGAAAACTGTGTTCTTTCTGAGTGCAGATGCAAATTTATGCTGTGTTAAAATTCTTCTRTTTGTTCCAAATAGAATTCATAGAATTCCTGATGAGAATACCCCAAAGTGAATGCTATAGAAACAGTTCAGAAAAGCAAAGTTTCGCTCCCACTCTTTCCCRTGTAGGAAATGTCAAGGCTGTGCGATGACAGGGTGGTGTGACTCGCTCTCCTTGTGAGCAACCCATCACTGGGAGTCTTTGGCATGTTTACAGTCAGCGTATTCCTCATGTTTGAATTGCTTGCATAAAGCCTGTGRAATGACTTTCCTGTGAGAGTGACAGAGCCCTGGCACAGGTTGCCCAGARAGGTTGTGGAGTCTCCTTCTCTGGAGATAGTTGAAACCCGCCTGGACATGGTCCTGTGCAACGTATGCTAGGTGACCTGGCTTGAGCAGGGGAGTTGGACTAGAAGATCTCCAGTGGTCCCTTCCACCTCAACGATTCTGTGATGACCACAAGGTATGAGAGACTGATAAGGTTACTGTTTCTTGGAGAAGACATAAAACCCCAAAGCATTTCTGGCAAGAGGATAGGTAGTGGTATAAATAGAAAAGAGCATGTGAAGGAAATACCAGCAGTAATATCACTGCCCTACCWGACCTGTAGCTAGTTCTGTTTTTCACGACCAAGATGAAGAAAATACACCACTGTTCATCACTGCTGTTTCTCTAGTGGTAGCTCGTGCTGTTGCTTGGAGACGAGGGAGTGTCAGCAATATAAAATGATTATTTGGAGAAGTGTTAGTTTTAAAAAAAGTCTTTATTTTCAACCTATTTTCTTTCTTTTTTTTTAAAGTTGATTATTTTAATGCCAAACAAATTTGTTTTATGGTTCTAGAGTACTTGACCGACTGGTGTCTAGTTGTCACTCTGGTAACCTTCTTTCTGCAACTGTTCTTATCCACTAATAACGACGTCAAGAAAAGTGCCGAGCTCCAGAGGACTGAGGATGTGCAGAAAGCCTCTGTTTCCAAACACAACTGACTGTGGGTGAAGCTTCAGGATTTAGGGCCATTTAGATCACCGAGCGAAGGCCATCCTCCTCCTCCTCCGTTTAGGAGGACCAAGATTAATATGGTGGTTGTGCTTAATGACTTCAACACTGCTGGCTAGAGAAGAGTAGCTGTGACAACTGAAACTTGAATTCTCTTTTCACACACAAAGTATTCTGCAAGTGCTATAGTGAAAACTTGGAAACGTAACTTTCTGAGACTTCTTATTTGGGGAAGACACTTGTTCATTTCAGAAGTAATCTCCCTCTCTGAAGGGACTTGCCAGATGCAAAGACAGAGGAGAACGTTGAGAGAGGCCGTGGACCTCAGTGTTTCTCATCAGGGAACTTCTCTTCCATTTCACTAAATCAGAGTGCATTTTGCAGTAGTTGTCTGATCAGGAATTACCATTAGTTGTCCATAAAGAGATTAGCAATGAATGGATCTTTAATTCAGGTTGGTGTATGATTCATTCCAAGTACCAAGTGGTTTTGGAAGAAATGTCATTGTTGGGGCTTCTGCAGTAATATTCAGGGCTCTTTGCTATCTGCCAAAATGCAAATTCACATTTTTACTTTGATTCCTATTGCCGTATCTAATCATTTCAAGACAACATATACAACGGCACTTAGGCGCACAGAGAGGATGGAGACCTAAGTAGTGATGCTAGAAGCAATTTTTGAAATGTGAATATAAAAATTAAGGGTAGACTTATATTTGGGATGTCCTATTAGCAACATGTTATAGAAAAGCATCTTCGTTTTATCCTCTGATCAGTGAGGCGCTATGTTGTGTTGGAAGGCTCCTGCTGAGGCACGCTTTATTCAGTGTTTTCCGCAGAAATATGGCTCTTCTCCCTGTGAGCAAAGCAGCAAACTTTGATTTGCTGATTGGTTTACTTCACCCAGGAACAAATTTCAGATGTATTTAGTCTAGCTGCAGATGAGGCACAGTTTTTAATGAGAGATTTAATTTTAAATAGTTAAACACCTGCGGGGGTGTTGGTAAGCAGCTACTAGTTTGAAGGAAAAAAAAATGATGGCACATAGTGTTCATGGTTTTATTTTACTTCATGTATTGCAGTGGGGAATAAAGAATGATTTCTTATATAGATCTTGGCAAATTCAGTATTTTCTCTATAGACAGTGTTATTAAGTATTTTAAGCGTTGTATGCAAGGCTCTTYACTGTCTGGAGTAAATTTCTCTTAATTGCTGGATTAGTTTTTGATGCTCTGTCCTCATTTGTTTTAAAGACGAGGTTCATTTTCCAGATGAGAAAAAATGTCCTTTTATAAGGCTAATGCGTGTGAGAAAGAGTATGTGCATGTGCCCATGGAGGGAYTCCCTTAAGAGGAAAACAAACTCAAGATCCGGAGCGTGGAGCCCTGATGTAACGACGTTGCAAGGACAGCGATCTCACCTAGCAAGATGGAAACAAACAAACCTTCTGGAGCTAGGGGCAATAAAACCGGTGTTCGTTCATGCCAGAAAAGCACAGTCAACAGGCCTATTCCACTGAGCTCAGATAATTCCTTAGTGGCATTGTACCCTGTTCAAAGCATTGGCGATCTCCGAGTCAGTAATTTGCAAGCTGATTGGCTCAGTAGTGGTAAGATATCCACAGAGGCTGCAGGAGCCGCTCAGCTGTCCAAAGGCAAAGGTACTTCATCCTGAGATGGACTTAGTTTGCCCAAGTTGTTAATATATTATGTTCTACATATATACAAAAAAATTGCCAGAACTATTTTTAGCTGCTGTTGGTATTGCAACAATTTCTCATATTAATGAGAAAAATGTGAGAGATGAAAGGCTTTAAAATATTTCAGTAGCATCATTCTGGTCTGTTGGATCGAAGTTGTAGAATTGTGGAGCAGATGGTATGGCTGTCTTACAGTCTGTTTTATCAGGGTTGTGACTGTCCCAGGTATCACAAGAAATACTCTGCATGGCATTTATACAGAGACTCTTAAAAATGATAGTAACTTGCTTGATTAAAACAAGTCATCTGTGTAATCATAYGGGCCTCCTTACGGCAATATTTGGCTACATTCTCTCCCTGGGACCAAAAGCAGCAAAATGATCTTACCCTCTTGGTTTATCTTCAGATATTCAGCTGTTTATACTGAGTTAACAGGTAAGGCAGTTGTTTTGCATCTAGCTGTAGCAGGGCAGCTGTGTAATCTTATGCTGTGTAAACGGTGTTCTTACAAAATTAATATAACCCTAAATTTGAATCATCAGTTTTCTTTCCTGTGGTATTTCTACCCTTTCGGTAGCACTTCCATGGTGGCTTTCAGCAGGAGGACACAAAGGGATTAGCAGCAATTTGCTTCATCTGTCTGCAGCTGAAGTTTCCTTGGAAAGTTTCATTAGCATACTRTCATGATTTAAAAATAAACCTAGGGGGAATTACTCCAAATTTCATCACATATTCTGCATTGGGAAGCTTTTAATTTTGTATTACGATTATTTCAGAGTAGTTCAGACTAGCCRTTACTCTGTTGTGGAAAGAATTGTGTGCTGTTTTCTTAATCCAAAATTACGTTTCCCAGAAATCCTGTATCTCCAGGAAGATTGCCTGCACTGCTCCTRTTGTCCTTACTTCTTCTCTCCTGTGGAATTACAAAAAGTGAAATTTAGTAAAAGCTTAAATGAGTTTTGTATTGTTGCTCGCTCTGTGTTTGTAGCACTGAAGTTTGTAGCTAGAGTACTTGTGGTGGTCCAGATTGTCCAGCGTGACAGGAGTGACTTCTTGTCCTGTCCTGCCTGGTCCCCTCTCCCCCTACCTCTTAAAATAATAATAATAAAAAAAAGTGTTTATGGTAGTTATGCACAAACTTTTGTTGGCATCTAAAACAAAGCAAATAGCAAAGCATTTTTTTATTTTACTTGAGTGACATGTCATCCAGTCACTTTTTTTTTTTTTTTTTTTTTGGAAACTAGACAGGAAAAAATTTTCGATCAGCTGGTTAACTGAATTGAAACTCAGCTTGGAAAATATAATTTGCTTCCTGAATTAGAATTTATAAATGTCGACTATTTATGTAAGGAACTAAATTATAATTTCTCCCCTTTTTACTACATATATATGTGTATGTAATTTGTGTGTAAATACATATGTTTAGTTTCTTGTCAGGAAGCTTTCTAATTCATCCCATTTAATATTTAAGCATACATTCTCTAAGAAAACAGTACCATGTTTTATATTGCCCTAAATTTATTTATTGATTTGTTATGGTCTTTTGCCAATGTGCTTTTCATAGAATATAACACAGTACCTCAGTTTCACAGGAATGCTTATTATGAGTTTCAGGTAGATCTTTACACACAGCTTGATGCTGTACAGGTACTCCGAAAGGTGCCCCATCTTGCTTTTCCATCACCCCGGAATATTACTTCCTTTTGAACTGTTTTAACTGCAGGGACACAGGATGATTTTTGTGGTTGKAAGGCACAGTATTAATGCATAATTCTGCACTGGCATCTCTGTGGAAATGTAAGGTGGACAGATGCGGCAAACTCATTCCTTGCAGACGTAGAGATTTTTCTTGAAACAGCAGTCTTTTTGTATTGCCGTCTTGTCCAGATGGCTAAGTATATGGTAGAGTGGAATTAACGGATGTTGGGGAAATCCACCTCCGTGTGGAACAGATAGTAACATTGGCAACCAGTCAAAAACCCTCAGAAAGGTTGCAGCTGAAGGACAACACTGTTGGAGACATAGACAAAGATATATTCCTGGACGCAGGATGGAAACAGAGGGTGCGTTATTGTATGGAATGATTAGATGACTGACTAATGAGCCTTGAGGGGCAAGGAAATTGGCTACAATAGCAATTAAAAAAGCACCTGACTTTCTAAGATACTCTGTATAAACATTTAAACTCTTACTGTGTGTAGTTTTCCTCATTATATACTGTTAAATCTTTGTAAGTATACATAAAAGTACATTGGAGATGTCAGCGTTTGTTATTTTAACACCATTTTACCTTGCTACKAAGTTTTTTGAGAAATTCATAGCAAGAATTAAGTTGGCAAAGCAAAACAAGTGGTGTTTAAGTATATGAGACAAACTGTTACAGGGAAAAATACTGTGTTAACCAGAYTGGTGTGCCGAAAGTGCAGTAGCAAATGGTTTTCTTTGTCAGAAGGTGTGATAGCACGTTGCAACGTCAGCGCGTAAGTCACTGCCCACAGCATTTTGTTCTTTATTTTGGATACGCAAACCAATATGAAACTGCATTGCAACCCACATTCTGCATTCATCAGCCTTTCGTTAGATGCCTTTAGGTACCAATGGCAGATTTTTTGTGCTCRGGGATACTGCACTATCTGTGTAGGCTGTTGAGGGGTTTCTGAGGTTGATGGACCACATGTGATACAATTTTCTGGAACGTGATGAGGTTATATGCCTTAGCCAGTAGGCCGGTGAATGCAGCTTGGGCACTAAGGAGTGTTTTCAGCCTACCTAGGATCCTTGAAGAGAAGGGAAGTTGACTGCAAAAGCAATTAAAGGAGCAAGTGACATTTTGCCAAATTTAGTTTTATAAACTGACTTTGCTGAGATGCGCTCTTGGATGGAATGATTTGGCCTTGCTTGCTGACGGGTAAGTTAGGAAGGTTATCTTGCTGATAGATATGTTAGGAAAGGCACCTGGGTAAAATGGAACAAGGCTTTACTTTCAGACTTAGACAGTTGAACTATATTATGCCAGTTCACATAATATACAACTTTGGACAACCAAGTTCTTGTCCTTGTGGGATGAGGGAAGGGAGTTTCCTGAAGTCTTGCACTGATGGAGTGGACTTTTCCTACAGAAAGGGACTTGATGTGGATATTTTGCCAAGATTCCTTATTTTGAGTTTATTCAATTTATTTGATAAAATATTTCATGTGTAGTCTCATCCAGTGGAAGCAGCAACTTTAATGTTTGTATCTGAAATTTTCTGGAAGTTCCTGATGCTGTTCAGCACACAACACTGATTTCAAGTGTTCATTTAGAAGAAAAACTCAGGCTCTTACCCTTTTATTACTCTCCCCAGAGGAAATCTGTTGTCAGATAATTCTGAGGAAGCCTATCAAGGTCAGTAGTAATTTGAAAAGCAGTCCTAGAGAAGCAAAGTTGATGTGCTCATAATATTCTGAGAGTAGAACTGGTAATATTTGCTGGTAATATTGCTAAAGATCACCTCTAGCAATGGTTGCAGTAGATATCCAGCAAACCCTTTCTCCGCAGAGATACTGAAAGTGTCATTAATTTCTTTTTTCACGACAAATGTGTGCAACTAAAAAGTGTAGTTTAATAAAATGGTGATTTGAAAGTATTTATTGTAGTTGTTACTGTTTATCATAAAGATTTGAGCTAGACATTTTGAGCAAGTGGTTTATACCTGTAACCAGATGGAAGCAAAGTAATCAGGTTTTTCTTCTTAAGGAAAAAAAAAAAAGCACTTCTTCAAAGTGCAAATGATATAAACTCCAAGAGTAGGTGGAATTTGCATGTAATTTTAACAAGGTAAATGAGATATACATGGTTAATTTAATATTGTCTTTATAAACGGAGCATGATTTTCTGTTAGCAAAGTTAGTAAGTCTTATCTCCAACTCCTGTAGTTAACTATGTAATGCTGAATTTCTAATACGTTGTATACGTCCTGTTTTCTTGACAGGGTAAGAATGCTAGATTTCTGATCTGCGGCAGCTTTAGAAAGTGACGTATTTGGCTTTAGAGGCAGAGGTAGAATCGGTACATCTGAAATGAATGAATAGCGTATAGGGATTGATAGTAGCTTTGCCTCACTAGCTGGCCTTACTGTTTGGCCTCAGGCAGAAGCTATAAATGCACATAAAGGAAAGATTGGTAAGGTGGAAAGTTAAATATTTAATGTCAGCCTCTGTGCTGATTCTGTTTTTGTTATATTYGTGGAAACTTGTTTTGGAACTGAAGGCAAATGTTATTTATATCACTGTAGTGGCAGAAGCTGCATTTATCATGGAGACGTCAAAGTGCCAAACTTTGTAAAAGCCATTAGAGAAAATTCCTCAACTAACCTTTAAATTTTTTCTCAGTTTGAACAATAAATGTACAGTATTGTAAAAGGAAACATTTGCCTTTTAAGCATGTGCAGCAACTGCGACTTATTGTATGCTACATTCATTTGTTCTTAAAACTTTTGACTGGGGTTTTTCCAGCTGAGGGTCCAGATTCTTCCTGTTTTTAAGCAAGTTTAGGATAGGTTGTTATTCCTTAGCTGTAGAAGCCTCTAGCTTCAACTGTTGTATGCCCTGGTAGAAATACAGTGCAAATAACCTGTTTGTTTCCCTTTCAAGTAAATCTTGGTTTTAATCGTATCAGGGTTTTAGGTGGAACTTCTCTTTCTCTRTAAACTTAGTTGATATATTTTCTCTCTCTCCTTCCTTCCCCACTCCAGTTAGATTTTAGACTGGAGTTGTTCAAGAGTTCCCATTTTTTAATGTCGGCCTGTGATTGATACTCTTGAAAAAAACATTCTTAAAAGATTCAAGTCCCTATAATGTGATACAGACAGACTGTAAACAACTTAGTMTCAGGCTTCCAGTCACCACTTCTATAAAAATCAGGATTATTTTAACTCCTGATACCTAAAATTGTCCGTCTGTGCTATGTTTTTGAGAGGTGTTTGTGCGAGTTTGCATCTGTTTTTAGATCCCATCTGGGCACAGATGTAAATCTAGGTACCCGTCTAAGCAAACCTTTGGGCAGCTGCGTTGGGATGGTGGTTTCTGTGTACACTTAACGTATCTCAAGCATTGTGCTTCTCAGAAGCTGCTGCTACTTGTATTGTTTTGGAGTATTTGTTTTCGATACCTGTAAGAACTGAATGTGATATTTGTAATCCTGGTTCSTAATGTAGCTTAATGGTTTGAATATTTGTCCTGGTAGTGGGTGGAAGATGCATCTTCTGTTCCCTGGTGGGAGAAACTCTAACCCACATCCTCCTCCTTCTCAGAGTGTTCCTGAGTCATGTAGGCTGCTGGGAGGTAAAGGTGGTGCACTTCCCTCCTCCTGTTGAAGCTGTGCCAGCTTAGTGCATATGTGTGTATATACGTATACATATGCACATATAGCGCCACTTTGTTAAATTGTTATTGAAATGAAAAAATTTGTTTTTTTTYCCAATAAGAATGTGAGATGTTATGAGTATCTCTGTATAAGCTCAGAAGTGGAATTCTGTAAACGCATCTGAAATATTCTTACAGAAATATTTATATAGTTTATAGTCTATGTATAGATGATTTCATTATAAACCTGTATTGGTAAAATACTAGAAAAGGAAGGAGCTGCATTGCTTTAAAGTTTCATTACCTCACTTAGTACTGGAATAGATGTAATGTAGGAAGGATAGTGTGCATGTTATGACTGCCAGTTCTTTAGTTTTTTCTCTAACGTGTCATTAGTGAAGTAATTGAAAGAGTAGGACTAACTGACTTTAACCTTTCAAAACTGCTGTCATATGCAAACTGAGGGGGGGAAAAGATATAGAAAAGCTACATACTCCTTAACGGATGTTTGTGTTTGCAAAGTTTCTTAGTTTCTTTTTGACTCAGTCATCTGTAATGGTTATATAAATGACTTTCGAACTAGTCTTGCTGAACAATTTCGTTTTACTTCGGAGTATGTTATTATTAGCTATGATGATAAAAGAGATGCTGTTTGGTCTATATAAAGGATATTTAAGAAAAGGAGACTCATTTGAATAAAAAGAGAGAGAAGGAAACTTACACCTTTGTCATGGACATTTTCTTTATAAAAGATATGTAAATTGTAGCATTGCAAAGTGAACTAAATGGAACATTTGTGTGTCCTCGCTTTGATTCTTCAAGACTAGGTTCTTTTCCATTTCTCCTAATTTTAGAAATAAGTGTTAGTCTTGATTCTGCTTCCATCTCCTAGTAGTTTCAACAGTGTTGGACAAAGCTGTTTATAAGAAGACATACAAAGAAATTAGTTAATATCTCACTGTAACTCGTCCTGCTTTTCAAATAACTGGATAACTACRGGTTGGGCAGCAGTTGCTGGTGGAAACACAGACGCAGGTGAAAGGCCAGTGTGGGTTTGTGGACACACAGAGAACCTGTCTCCTCTTTGTGATAAATGGGAAGAATGTAATAAATGTAAAAGAAATGCTGTTTTATTTTTTGTTATTACTGGTACCTTACAACAAATTAATCTTGATTGGCTATTGGGTGGTATACACACACTATTGGGTGGTATACACACATTGACACTGAAGATCTCAAAGCTGCAGCCCAGGAGGAGGGGAGAGTGCTTATAGTGATTACAATCTCACTCCTCATTATTCTGATTATGGAATATTTTGAGGTTTCCAGAATAATTTATTTAGCTCTTGAACTGTTACAGCAGATTCATCAGGCTGCTCAGCAGTATTTGATGGAGTCTGCGTAGCGTTACATGCTCCTGCTGTGCTTTCAATTCATCTTCTCTGTGCTGCATTTTGTCCTTAGAATATTCCTAAGCCAGTGTTTAGTGAAGAGTTCCCAGAGGACACTCTTCCTGCTCTCTTCTCATAGATGTGTTCTCACAGACTGTTCAGTTGGCTGTAATGGGGAATTTACTCTATTCTGACCTTTCAGTGTAGAATAATGTTAAGTGTCTTCATTTGTGCCCTAGCTCATCTTTCTTGTATGATAATCACCTGAAAAAGAAAACCTTATCAGAGTATTAAAGACAATCTTGTGTATGATCATCATGYGTATTGCTTCCAGAGGCCCTTACGTGATCAGGCAGTTCTCATACTCAAAGGCTGTAAGGAATTTGAGTGCTGGCTCGGTTCAGTATGTGGAAAATTCAGTGATGCCTAACAAGCCCAATTAAAAAAAATGGAAACAATATTGTCGTAATATTGTGATTTGGAACATTCAGATTCTTGTGAGATTTTAAAAAACAGAAGGAAAMAACATCCTTTATCCACTTTAATATGGTTCTTCCACTTTAATAATACACCTTAACTTCAAGAATCCTGCCTAGTGGAGAGCAATATAGCAGCCTGAGTTAGGTGTCTTTTAAGTGACAAATGGGAAACTTAAAACACGGAAAAACTGAGATTAGCAGTTCTATTCTGTGATGACAAGGAACCTGTTTATAGCTAGGTAATAGGAWATCAGTAAGGACACTGCTTTATTTTATATTCATTTGGTTTGCAAGGAGATGCATCTAGCTAAAATGGTTTCATGACTCTGAAGATAAGCATCTTAAGTGTATTCCTTAAGGATCTAGGTATCTACAGTGACTGGTGGAGTACAGCCAAATTTACTACTTTCCTTTAGTGTGGAAAAAGTATTTACTCTCTGTACACCACTGTAATTGTTCTGGGAAGCATGCTTACTCCTCAGAATGAAATTAAGCAATTGACAATAACTGTAGTTTTAGAGTGAATATCAATTAGTTTTATCAGGYATTTGTAATATATAAAGATTACATCTAAACTGGGAAACCTGAAAACAATTCCAGGCTCCGCATCTGCATCTGCATTGGTTTATGCTTTGGTTCCCACAAAAAGTTGACCTGTGTGTGGGAACTGGATGACAGCTGCAGTAGCAGCTTTCCCCAGAGTCCGCTTAGACGCGGTCAAAGAGCCCATCTTTGACAGAACAGCAAGGTTACAAGACTGTCTTCATCTCACTGAGCTTTATTATAGGTCTAACCCTATTCAGATCTGTAGGGCCACTGGTAACTTGCAGTCACGTGCAAGTAAGGATATCTGCAGCTTTCCCTGAGCTGTATTTATCTTTTAGAATCTTGTGCAGATGGAAAAGGTCAGTTTAGCTTCCTTGAAGATGGTGATTTATGCAAGGATTTAATAATGGAGTTATAACTGAAAATAATTTGATTAAATWAGGAAAAAGGAAGATCTGGCTTGAAATGAAAAGCATGCAGAAATTTCCAGAAAGTCTTTCCTATCTCAGTCTTCGGAATACTGTGCTAAGAATTTAATTCCTTGGGACTTCAAAAACAGAATGAAATGTGCTGAAAAGGAGCAATCATTTATTGGATTGAAATTCTATAATTTTTTTTTTGGGGGGTGAGTATATGTGCAACCACAGAGATATAAAGAAGTCCATTTAAAACCATTTACCCTTTTCAAAATATTCTTGAAGGCTTATTATAAAACACTATRTTAATAATTTGGATAGCTGAAAGTTCTTAAAATAGTTACACTCATGACCTGTTAATAGTTACGCCTGTAAGCTGTGCATTAACAACGAGGTAGTTCAATGCAGGCTGTTTTCTTCAGGTGGGAATACAGTACTTCAGAAGGGCTGTAGCTTCAAAGATCTTTGGCTTTGAATTATCTGATTATCTGGGGCTCAGATATGCCCCTGAAACTAATGAATGCAACATATTTTAATATTTCATAGTATGTATAAGGTTCACGAAATGTGTTTATTCTCTTCTGTAGTTTAATAAATTTAACTTCTCATTCTACAAAATAATTTAATATTATATTCACAGTAGTTTCTTCAGATGGTACTTGGTAGACTTTCTACAACACGGCTGTTTTTTAATATCAGTTAGTCTTAGCGTGCCTTCAGTTAAAAATGTGTTTTCTTTCTTGGCTTGATTTGCCATTACAATGTGCATAGATAGGAAAACTATCAAAGTCCTTGTAGTCTCCTGTGATCATCGGAGAATACTTTTAGATGCTGGTAATAGACATCAGCTAAATATATTTTTGATCTCTTCTCTAATCTTTTCTTTGAAATTTGTCTGTTGGTCCCCACTGACGCTGATAAAACTGAGTGAATCCCCCTGTGTCTGGCTAAACACACGGTGGGGCCCTCGGTTCCTGCCGTTACCGCGCAGCAGGGAGTCGGGCTGGGAGGGCCCGGGGTCGGCGTACCTCAGCGCCGCTCTCGCGCGCCCAGCCCTTCCCGGCTGCCGATTCTCTGGCAGCAGCCGCTCTGGAAACGGTGAAGACGTTTCCTCTCTGGATCTGTAGCAGGGTTCCCCAACCACTTGAAGGGCAGATTAATTAGAGATTGCCTGCTGTAAAACAGAAAATCAGAAATAAAATCTGGGAGGAAAATAAAAACCCCAAATGACAAAAGAAGTGCCCCAGGCAGACTCTGCAGTGACTACGGTGCGTTGTTTTGTAGGGTGGCAGGCGGCGTTTTTCCACCACTGGGCCTCGGAAGGGGATAACGCGGCTGCATAACCGCTGTGCGGCGTTGCCAGCTCCGAGGGGCAGTGGCGCTGGGAGGGGACGGTGAGGGCTGAGGGCGGCCACCGGCTTCCACCTCGCGCAGTGGAGAGCTCCTGAAGGAGCCCCTGAATTCTCCCTCAAAGCCCCCTTGGGCGGGGATAAAACAGGCTCTTCGCCACGCCTGCTCTGGGCGTTAAAAAGCAAGGCGGTGCCGCCGGCTCCGCCATCTCCTCACCGGAGCGGGTGAGGTGCTGCCCAGGCAGGGTGGAAGGTTCCAAATTCCCGCCCGGAGCGCCCGGCCCCGGGGGCGGCTTGTGCTTCCCGGTGGCCTGGCCCGGGGCAGGTGAGCGCTGCGCAGCGCC
>NW_028186326.1:936820-943056 GCF_003343005.1 Rhea americana
TTTTTTTTTTTTTAGCCTACTTGTGTCCTTTTAGATTTACTGCTTTCTGAGGCTTACGTTGCAGGGAGAGAGGAGAAATGCCTGACTTCTGAAGGAAGCACAGTTCTGGAGGCCGCACAGTGACCGTGAACAGTGCTGGTGTGGTGATGAGGCCTTCGAGCCAGAATCCCCACCTGCTATCTTTTTTTTGGCTTTTTTTTTTCTCCCCCAAACAGAGAGAGCCTGCATTTTTTGCCCTCACTTCATAGTATCAACGTGAATCTTGTGGGAACAACCAGTAAATCATGATAGAGAAGATTGCAGGATGTGCTTCTTGGGCCATCGTTTATGCAGCTGAGAGTGGTTATAGGTTTTCCTTCTGTTACTCAGTCTTTTAAAYTTAACAGCCAGCAGACAATTGGCAGAAACTGTTTTCATGCGTTGATCAGTATTACAGTACAGAGCAGCTCAGTCCGTTTGATCTAACAGCGTTAGAATTTTCTTTTGGTACTCAGTGCATTCTTGAGACAGGTCTAAAGTGAATAATCTCTTTTTAATATACTACATACATACTACATACATTAAAAATGTGAGTCAGAGGTCTGAATTCTGGCAAGATGGCGTTGGCCAAAGATAATAGTTTGGTCGCTGTTCTGGATCCTCACAGATACGYGCGCACATTCGTGCTCGCTGCTGGTAGTTCCTATTTGAAGAAAGGAGATTGTTGTCACTGTCACTCTAATGCATATCCAACTCCAATTTTAGGAAAGTAGTATATTGTCCGGGCACAGCAGGGACGTTTTCATCACCACAGCTAACACCGTACCTAGTCTGTGAATAAACTGCCTTCATCGTCTTTTGCTATTGATCCATCACCTTTCATGCAAGCACTAAATTCATGCTTAGAAAATAATTAGCTTCAGTGTCTTGGCAAAATTCCAAGTAGACGATTACATTCTGCCTACTTAAAGATACCCCCTGTAGTTACAATTGGATAAGTTATAGTGACAGATGATTGTGTGTTTTGTGATATGTTTTCTGTGCAGCTTTTTATCAGTGTGGAGTCTGCTATAATGCTGCAAATATCTTGCACCGAAAAAACCTGCTGACCAGGACAGCTAATTAGCATAACAAAGAAAAGTGTCTACTGAAAATATTTCCCCAATATCTTGAAGAGAAAAGAACAAAGGTTTAGATCTTATTTGTACATTTCAAAACTCAAAACTTGTTTTGACGGCAGTATCTATAATGTAGGAATATGTGTGCTTATATATAATAAAAAGCAAACAAAACCTTGCTTGCATTGCAGAACTTAATATGCATTATTGATCCAGGACTGAAATTTCATAATAGTTGAGAAGAGCAGAGGGAAGATGCCAATTTTGCTTGACTGTAGCATTAGGACTCAGTTTGGTACCAGGGGATTCCAGAAATATTACTTAATTGAAGGAAAATTATATAGGGAGTAAAATCTGTATTAATTTATGCTTCCCTTTTCAAGGGCAGTAAAATATTGAAGATTAGATTTTTTTTTTAATAAAATTTTTATAAATTTTTATATGTTATTTTATATTACAGGACCTAGATAGCTTTTTCTGGTATTAAATAGTTTGAGGCTGGAAGATAATTTGTGTTTATAGGTATTTGAGGAAGCACTAGGTGATTAAGAAAAATCCTTTAATCAAGTGAGATGAAATTTCCATCTCCTTCCACAGTTAATTGAGTTTGAACCTTTTGCAAAAGGACAAAGCTATAGTTTGATAAAGAAAATTATCAACTGAATTGACCTGTAACTTGTGCAGTTATGAATTTTTGTGRTCTCCATAGCAGTGAAAGGGCTGGAAGGGAGATTTTGCTCCTTGTTATTGATGCRGATGCTCAAAAAGGCAGATGTGAGCTGGACATCAAGTCCTTGCCCAATTACATATCATCAGTAGAGAGCTTTAGGAGCACAAGAGATAGGGGAAAAAATGGAGTTAGGAACTACTTTGAGAGTTTTTCTTCCTTTTTGTTTTGTTTACTTTTAATAAGAAAACCTAGCCTATTTTTGGATTTTCCTTAATGGCCCTGTGGAGGAAGGTGAAAAATGTGGGATCTCTGACAAAAATTGCAAACCTTGCAATTTAAAATGTAAGGAGATCATCTTTCTAGTATTTCTAGCTCAAACATATGGAATTTAAGAGTCAGTCCTTTCAAATAATGAAACTGACTTCAAATTTATTAAGCCTCTTTTTTTTTTTAAGGAGCTTCTTCTGCTTGATGTCTAGATATGATGTTTTTACGTGACTTTAATAGAATGTTTAGGCAGTTTGTTTTGTATGGTAAAGCTTTTCTGCCTCAAATATGAGGGCTCAACTTTGCACTTTTATTACCAAGCCTCAGACAGTTTCATGCTGTATTAAGAGCATCAAATATAAGCTTATTCRTCTTGTTGTTCATGCAAGTTGGGAATTTTCTGCTGACAGAGCAGGGGGAGGGGGGAGAACTGCTGTTAAAAAGTTTCATTTAACTTTTCGTCATAATGCTGTTGAATTGAGCAGCGTTGCTGATCATTTAAGTTCTTAAAAGTTCAAAACAGTTTGGAGGATAAGGTAGCAGCTCAGATGGTTAATGAGTGTGTAGGGGTGCAGTCATTGCCTTTGCCTTTACTTCTATTCAATTTTTTGTTGTGTTTTGGCTTTAAGCAGGAAAACCTGTCCATTTAAAATAGCAGAGGTAGTTCCATTACATAAAATCTATTTTTGAATTTAGTATTCAGAAAATGATTCGCATAGCTCCTTTCTRATTCTGGCGTATAGTATAAATACAGTATAAATTCTTATATACCTTTAAGGGTCAGATATGAAGAATGCATGCACATTTAATAATTGAATTTTAATTTTTATGCTAGATCTTGTAACTTAATTWACACTACTACCAAGCAGTGCAAGACTGGTGCAGTTGTGATAGCGTGATGAGGGTTTTAATGCAATCCTAATAATTCAGTCAACATTTGTTTTGGCTATGAGGTAACAATTGTGAGCATTAGTCTAATCGTTCCAAGTTAAGCAAGTAGGAAAAAACCCAAAGCTGTTTTTTTCCTTGATATATTTTGCTTTTTGCAAGACTTAATTTATTACCCTATTTCTGAGCTTAGTAATATGTTTGATTTCTTTTCAGCTTCATTTTAGAACAGTGAAAGTTGTGTTAACCTCTTGTCATGGGTATTTTGTATTGTCTTAGTCGCATCCTCTTTGCTCTGATACCTAGTAGAGCTTAACCTGCATACGTAGCTAYTTTCTCTCTCAGTGGGTTTGTCAGTTCTTCCTTTTCTTTGTGTATCCTTTCCTAAATTCACTCTCTATAGAGAGGTCTTCTGCTACATAGTTCATAGATCTTAGAGTAATGTCTGTTTAATTTCTGACCTTTGAATTTGCTTTAATGACACCTTTAAAGTTGTTCTGGAGTCATTGAGAAGGAATTGAGGTAAAATTATTCATTGTGCCATTTGTTGCATTTTGATATTGAATGATATAACAGATAACACAATAAGTTTCTGTAAACTCTGTGAGTTGCAGTGTTGTATGAAAAGGATTAATGCCAGCCTGAACTGCAGACCTCAGCCTAAATTGCAGACCTTCATAAAGAAGAAGAAAAGACTGGGGACGGTCAATGTTTCATAAAACTAGGCAACTCTTTTCTGAAGRTACTGAGGCATTGAATTTGATGCTGACCAACAGTGCTAAACTCTAGTTAAAGAAATACTTTTTTACTTTGGGAAGGCTAACCTAGGAGAACAAAGCCTGTAGTCTTTGAAAACAGAATATTCCCTTTAAGTTCAGAAACATTTTTTCTGCAGCATAGGAAGTCTTCAACAAAGAAATCTTTGTAAAAGTAGGAAATTCTATTCTTATGGGGTAAATTGGAGTAGTATTGACTTTTTGCTTAGGAAACTCACAGTGTTAAGTTCCTTTGTTAGAATATTAATGTGTAATACTCTGCTACAGCTCCCTTCAGTTGTCACTCATTATTCTCTGTAGTATCCAAACTTCTTGAAATGCCTTCACACTTTCTACTTTTAGTCAATGGTGGTGATTTCCTGGAAGAACCCCGGGGTTGCCCTCAAGTTATCTTCTTTTAAAATGTTATTTAAAGGCTCAGTATCCTCTATCTGACTATCAGCTTGGTTCTSTTGTGGGCCGTTATTCAGAATAGAGTTTCAGCAAGTTTGTTTCCTGTAGGTTGTCCATCCATGGAAATGGTTACTGAACCGGTAGCAGGATGGAAATGTTGATGAAACCATATTGCAAATRTATTTCAGAATTTACTCTTAATGCATCCCTCAGGTGGCTAGTCTGTTGCTCAAAGCTGCACAAATGAGAAGAAAAGAAGCTACAGAAGTCTGCATATTTTAAGAATTCCTTGCTTTTTTACTTAAGATCAAATTGCCCTAGTATGCCTCTCTGTGGCAATATCAGATGTTTTTAAAAAATTTAAATTTCCTATTGCAGATAATTTCAAACTGAGTCGTATTGCAAAGCATTTTTTCTGCTTGCTACCAATAGATAATTATTTCTTTAAAGTTATGCTTCGCAAAGCAAGGACTGATGTTTACTTCACAAGACATACAGCCTTTGATATCTGTTGGTCTGCCGCTTAGAGTAATGCCTATTCCTTCTTAAACACCATACATTTGACATGGTAGTTGTTTTGGATGTGGATTTTTGGAGTGGCACYGCAAAGAACTGCTGATTGGCAGGGACTGAAAAATCTTTATTCCTGATTTGCAAGGACCATAATGCTTTCCAGGTGTTAGTTGTAAGATCCATATCAATCCATCTTCAAGAAAGGAAGAGTTCTTCACACCATAGCAATAGCGATTTTTCCATGTAACCGTGGTTGTTGCTACTTTATTGCTGCTTCTTTCTGGGAAAACCTCAAAATCTGGGGTCTTTAAGAGCAGAGGCTGTGCAAGTAGGCTGTGGCTGTCTTGCCATTTATTCTTCTTCARTACATAGACTTCTGAGTAAACATGCATTTCAGAGACCTCTGTACCTGTGCTAATATACCAAGACACAGCCTACCTGCCGTGGAATCTTTTGGAATTTTATCATTCAGAAGAAGCGTGCTTGTTGCTGGTTAAGTATTTATTATTTCTTGGTAAAGTCTAGTTTTGATCAGTGGCTCCCTGCTTTCATTACTAAACCTCTGTTGTCAGAGCTCACTTGCTTCAGCTTTCACAGAGAATTGATTTCTGATTCAGAATGGAAAAGGAGTTCCSGTGGCTTTCCAGAAAGCATTTGCTTCTACTGAATGTACAGATTAGAAAGACAAATTTTTAAGTCCTAAAGTAAGGTATTGATTTTATAGGTCCAATTGAAAATTTGCGACATTGTTGTCGCTTAGAAATTAGTGATTGATTTTAATTGAAAGAAGGCAAGGTAGAGGATATCAGTAGGCAGAGTGAACTATATGCGACTCATGATGGTCAWTGAATACTAATCATACTGTTTTAAAAGGAATTCTATGATCTAAGCAAACCCGCACCCACACAGATGGATCAAACCCATGCCATATTTTGAGGACAAYATTGCCTGAAAGAGGAATGAAATCCTCATCAATCACGTTTGGTTTTCTTACAACTTATGCTAGTATAAATTGACAGCACCTCCACTGAAACCAGTGAAGTTATTACTGGTAGAAAACTGGAGAAAGTGAGAAAAATCTAAAGTCTGAGACTTTTCAGGTAAACCCTTTTGGAGAAATCGCAGGTCTGTTACATAATGGAGAAACATCCTATAATTTTTACTGTGCCTTTTTCCCCTGTTGCCACACATTTCTGTTGCCATGGTAACTGATCGTGAATTGTTCGTAGTAAGTGACCTTGTCATTGCTTTTATATATGCCATGAGTGATTGTCAGAGGATATTTATAGAATTATAGAGGTGATCGTGACTGTCTCTTAGTTTTTTTCTATACAGTAAGAGGCTAAAAACCATGGGAGAAGAAAATGCTAACATTTGTCTGTCTACAGAAAAAATCTTGCTGCTATTCAGAAAGAGAAAAATGTAGCTAATAAGTCACAAAGCAGCTGGATGAAACCTGGTCAGCTCAATATTCTTTATGCAGTGTTTCCAGCCAATGCTTTTCTGGTCTGAACTTACGTATCTACTGATTTACTCTTCTGTGCTTGATATCTTCTTGATGCAGCAGAATAACCAGCATTTTTGTCTGTGTTTTGTTTAAACTGTCTACAGGAGTTCATGATCCATGCATGT